>NC_143514.1:17379866-17679866 GCF_031878675.1 Megascapheus bottae
TATATCTGGCCAAATACCTAGAGAAGTTTACCTTGCATTATGCATGGGCCCTCTCACTCCAAGGAAGTTTGAAAACACATCAAGACTTTTCTTCTGCTACCTTAACTTCTTGTCTCTTTGACAGATTGCAACAGGGAAGGGCTTCTTTGCAATGGAGAAGGATTTTCAGTCTTGGAAAAATCTGTGTTTGTACAAATTACGATGGTGCCACGCTATCTCACTCAGCAGAGAATTTGCCAAAGAGAAAAAATAAATATTCAGTACCATATCGCTGTCAAACTGTGGCAAAGAGAATCTACCCAAAGTGACAGGTCAGGAATCAAGTTGCCCTCTGCTGAAATTACTCTCAACTTTAAATTCAGACATTGGGAGAAAAGTTGAAATATGGAAATTTAGTTTTCTAGTTTGCGTTGATCAGGGATCAACACTTAAGCTTCAGTACTAGGAACTCAAGCAGTTTAAAATGATGTTCATAAGTGAATCTGAGGTTGCATTCCTTCCTCTTTCAAAGTTTAGAAAGATCATTGTAGGTCTTTATTCCTCCTTCTACCCTCCTCACTCAGACATAGGGAAATACCTTTTGGTTTTGAAGAATACACAGCTAGGAATCCCTGAGCAGGCTACACCATGCAAAGGGCAATTGTTCCAAGATAAATACCAAAATAGAAGCTGAATGATTCTTACAGGTTACCACCTGTTAGAACACTTCTGTGGTGTGGAGAAACACATGTGAACAACTCATTAACAGTTGTCATTTATTGGCTTCATACCATGTGTCAGACGGGCTCATAGATTATCTTGTTCAATCCTCATAGCAGTAGGAGACACTGACACTTTCTAGACGATGAAACAGGCTTACGGTGACTATCAAACTTTCCCCAAATCACCTAACTCTTCAGTGGTAGCAAATCAAGATCCTCACTCAGGCTTTTCTGCTCTTCTTCTTATGTCATCTTCCACATTGCCACCGTGTTTAATATCAAGGATGTAATTATCTGGCTTTTAATTAACACGGAATCCTAATGCTCCTTGAAAAATAATCTGAGACAACAATAATAATATTCTTTGCCACAATAGCATTTCTTTCTTCTTTAATTATATTTTTATTACCTCTAAGTGGTTGTACTAAAGGGTTACACGTCAATATGTCAGGTATTGAGTACAATGTGTCTTGACCTATAGCACCTGTTTCATTGTTCTTCATCTCTCCCAATTCCACCCATCCTCTCAATTTTTAGTTTCATAGGATATACATTGAATATTACGACTGCATTTTCCCCTCTTTCTTTTCTTCATTTTTCTAGCCCTCCCCTGGGCCTCCCACATACAGAGAGCTCAAATACCACCTTCCTGGCATTCATTTTGTTAGATAGTTCAGTTCGTTTTTCAAAAGTTACACCATGGAATCCTCCCCTGCATATACCATGCTTTAGTGAATACATTTGCATTCAGTGTATACAATCACATATACATTTACATAAATATTTGTAAATTACATCTGACTTCCACTAAGTAGTTTCTGATGATCAGTTCACATAATTCTTCACAACTACTTAAAGAAGTAGGAAACTTCTCGAGCATCAATGAGAGCGTATGCAACTTCTGCAAGGTCACACAGTTGGCGAGAACTTAAGAGTTGGAGCCATACTTCACATTCAGACAGCTGGCGCCTGCCCCTCTGCTCTTAGCCACAGTGCTATGCAATATTGCTTGGCTAAGAGTTTAAGTCTGAATATGGACTAAATTCCCATCTACATTTACATACACCAGCTCAAGCCACATTCTGAAATGGCTCCACTACCTTAGCACAACTTATAAATTAAAGTGAAAGCTAAAAAAAAAAAAGAAAAAAAATCAATGAAGCCCATGATCAATATGAACGACCTAATGTATTCTTGAATTATTCTGCTCAATTAAGTTTCTATTACAGAGTGAAATCCACATATTTGACAAGTAAAAGAGAAATAAAAATGATGGTTTTGTGAAATTAATGACTTTCCACAGCTAACTCCTGCACCTCTAAATATGTTTAAAAAGATCTGTTGCTGCAAATGTTGGATATGTGTGCATAGGTACATAATGATATTTGATATTCTGAACCCAGAATATAAATCTAATTCAATATCTGTTTTGAACCACATAAAAATGTTAATTAACCTTATTGGCAAGGGCAAAATATTCAGTGTCTCAAGGATTTGGTGTACTAGATTGTTAATGGTAAACATTAAAACTATTAACTTCTTGGCTCTGATGCCCCCAGGAATGAAAGAAAGACAGCAAAATGGTATGGATGGATTCTGTGCATATATAGAGAATAAAGACATAAATACATTTATTCAACATGCATAAATACAAATTAAAACAATATTGCTTAATACATGAATATATAAATACAAATGACTATAGATTCTTTCATATAAAAGCTTTTTCTGGTGCATATTTCCTAATGACAATGTTATTGAGTGTTAAACTACTGAGAGTTTTATTTTAAGCCATATAATGAGTGATTTTTGTCCTTAATGTACTATGTTATCTCTCATCTCTTTTGCTGTCCTTTGGTTATCTCATATTGTTACAGTATCTCACTTTGTTATCTGATATATTAGATATATTCATATTTGGTTATTTGAAATTGGATAGGGAAGGAGGTAAAACAAGAAGAGGGGTGGAGTTGGGGGGGGGAGGGAAATGGGGACCAAGACATGTGAAAGGGTATCAATATATGTGAAGTAATACACCTTCTATCTGGCAAATATAATGTAACCCTTCTATTAATTACAATAAAAATATATTTAAAAAGACATTGTACACTAATATATAGCTAACATTTTTCTTTATTGTCTTTTCTCTTTCTTTCTCTGCAGGTATTCCCAGTATTTCCAGTATTGGTAGTAAGTAAAAAAAAAAAAAAAAAAAAAAAGACAAAAATCACCAAACC
Organism: Megascapheus bottae; assembly: GCF_031878675.1. Classification (NCBI taxonomy): domain Eukaryota; kingdom Metazoa; phylum Chordata; class Mammalia; order Rodentia; family Geomyidae; genus Megascapheus; species Megascapheus bottae. Next base: position 17,382,805 of record NC_143514.1, read on the forward strand.
AAGTCTAGACTAGCTTTGCATTGTAGTTCAGCTCTTCAGATCTGTTTTCCCAGTATCCATTTCTGATGTAAGAGACAATTTCCTTGGTGAACTGAAATTTTCTCTTGGTTTCCTGTACCGCTCTGCTGAGAGCACAGTGAACGTAGTTGTTTCTGCACAGCTTTCCGGTGTATGTGTGTGCCTCAGCTTTCCTCTCTACCTCAGAGCCATGAAGTTACTTGTGTTGAGTAGCACTTATTTAGGTAAAAAATGGCTCGGTTAAAAGAAAAAATTGGTCCTCGATACTCATTGTCCAAAAACAAACTGAACTCCCTCTCCAGAACTAAATGGAGATTTCTATCATCACAGAGAGGATCAGAGAATGGGTGCCAGGGAAATTTCAGGGACGAATTCATAGAAATTCAAGGAAAAGTTCATGATGCCAGCAAAGGGAATTTTGTAGGTAGATTAAACACCAAGTTTGTGAAGGCCTGAAAGAGGCAAGTTTTTTTTTAATTGTCCATCTTTCTGGGGGGGGAGAAGGAAAAAGAAAATAATATGATATCACGGTCTTAAAATACAGTGGTCATGTATTTGGGGGGGTGGGCTTAAGAAATCACTTAGGACAAAGCAGAGCAGTTGAAGACAATTCTCCTGGGTAAACCCTTCTCCAGTATCATTGCAAAGAATATTCTCTGGCCACCACAAAAAAAAAAAAAAAACAGACTCCATTTTCTCTTCCTTCGACATCCTAACCCTATGCCGGAACTACTCATTGAAATGACCTTTACAAAAGAAAGTTTGCATATTTTTTTAAAGACTGCACCCTTTATCTCTGACAGCTAAAACCTTGGAACAATTACTGAATAGCTGAGAGATAGAAGGTACAGAGGAACCCTCCGTGATGCATTGCTTGAGAAGAGAAAAGCTGTCACGGTGGCGCTAACCGTTCTAGGGCTTGTGCCATAGGGCTGTGTCAGGCAGGATGATTGGGGCATAAATAACAGCAGCTTGAGTATTGCCATATCCAGCACCCTTTTAAACAGTAATATTCCGATAATCTGGGGGAACACAACTTCCTATTTTTTATAAATGCACAGTCAGGTCTCCCACTTTGTAAACCAGCTCAGTTTATTTAAGCTGGTGAATAAGCTTGGGCACTGATTTGTTAGGCACTAGACACGATGACTGCCATGAAAATTGGCCGCTTTGTGAACTGAGGTAGTGTTCCCATCCATTTAGCCACCAGCCTGCTGGCTCCAGCATCCTCTTTGCCAGGATCTTCTTTGTGCAAACAGAAATGGCATGAGGGCTCCCAAACTTGCAAATGAAAACCTTCAGCTTTAATAGCCTATTTTTTTTTCTGTTTTCCTACTTCCCTTGGCATTTATTTGTCTCATAGTCTACGTAACCCCCACAAAAGGATTCCTTTCAGGCCTTGACAATTGTGACAATTGTATTTTAGAGCAGAAAACCAGAGAAACAAACTTGAAAGGCCTAATGAGGCGGCTGTCCTAACCTGGCCTGTTTAAAGTTTCAGAAATGGATGGACGGGAAAGCCGGTCTTTGGTGCTGGGCTGTGTTTCTGTGTTGAGTGCCAGTTGTGTGTTGCATGAATCCCTGACTGACTGTACACCTCACGCTGTATCTCATCCGGCCACCTTCACCGCATCCTCCCGTCTCTGAGCATCAGCAGATGTTGACCTTTCACACACCTAATCCGGGAAATTCCAATTTTGGTTTTTGGTTCTGTTTTGCTTAGGTTTGATTTTGAAATCAGTGGTGAGCTGAAAGGATGCTTTGTTGTGCCTTTGGGAACTGTGTTAACCTTTATTATCAGGAACCTAAGGAAATTGAATTCCTCATAGCTGTGACTAAAACACTTTGTGACTAAAAAGGATAGTTTGAAGTCTGCCTTCAGTATGCCTCTGGCTGTTCTGCTTGGCCCATGAGGAGAATGTTCTCAGATTTCAGCAAGTAGAATGTAAGAGCTTCTAGGGGTCACCCAACATCACACACGACTAGCTTGCCTGTTGCTTGGCTTTTAAGGTAAAGGCATTTTGCTATAAGACCATCAAACACGATGGTATCTTCTAGGCTGTTTTAATGGCATCCACAAGTTCCTTCTTTGTGGGCTTATAAGGTGCTTGTTGTGTGTACTAGTAGATTCCTTTCCTCTCCAAAGGTCAGAAATTCACATGGAGACCATTTCACTGGCTATCCTCCAGGGTGCAGGAAGGGAGGGAGATTTTTCAAGATGTCAGTCAGGAAAAAAGGAAGATGATTGAATTTTTTAACCAAGTGTTAAACTGGTATTTGCCAGGGATTTCCTTTTTTCCCCCCCAAAAAGGAATCACTCAATGCAATTCCACCAGTTATGTGGGAAAACATCACTATAACAATGTAACTAGTTGATGAGACTCTCATCCTCAGAGTATATCTCAAGGAAAACAAATGATGTATATTGTGGATGTATGCACCCATAAGATTACATGCATACATCAGACAAACATGACTAAATGGTTTAGCCTTCGTAGATTTCAGTATAGATCTCAAATTATCAACACCTATATTAACATTAAATTGCACGGACAGGGTGGACATCCTTTCTGATCATCTGCTTTAAAAAAAAGAATTCCTATTAAGGTCACTTTGTACTTGCCATTGTCCCTCTATGAAGAAGTAAGTTTCCCAAACATCAAAAGGGTACATGATTTAAAATTCAAGTCATTTTCATGTGCTTTGACCATGGCTGAAAAGATTTCTGGTGATATTGTCAGCAATTAATGATTCCCAAAATAGATCTCTACCACCATTTCTCTACTTACTTTACCTAAAATGATAACAATTTGTTCAGTTTTCACCTTTTTAAAGTGTTCTTATAATTCACAGATTCATTTCAAGTGATTTGTTTGTTGATGCTATTAATCCAAATTAATAGTGGGTTTGTTTATGTGTGTTTTTGTTAAGGTGATAAACTAATCATTACCTTCTAACATATACCATCTGATTCTGAATCCTGCAAAGCAAATAATTTCACTAATTATGTCAAGCAATGTATTATGAATAGCATAATTAGAGCACCGAGAATTGAGACTTGGCCTAATACACAATAGCTTTGTGTGGGTGATGATTGCTTCTTGCCAAAGCACAGGACAGATGCAATAAAAGGTCACATTAAGAAAGATGGTTTTTAAAATTTGGAACATTTAAACAAACCATATGCCTAAGACTATCAACAAAAAAGAGTGAGAGGTAAACTTTTTTGACCTGGCTGTAGATTATTCTTAAATAACTATCAAATGATTGACATGATATATATACATATATATATATATATATCCCCTATTGATGAGTTGTTAATCTCACCCTTCCTGCATTGCTCACCATTTAAAACAATTCACTTAAGGGAAAAATACTTCATTTTCCTATTTTCTCTTATAATGAGCATTGCCTTGATCACAGACTTAAACATTCATCTCTAATTTGATATAATTGGCAGAACTATTAAACAAGGGAAGTGCTACCTGCAGGGATCCATCCTCCTGTTGAGAAAGCCCAGAAATGTTTTCATACTTGAAAACATTTGATGCCAGTTGGAGTCCTTGTAAAAATTGTTTTCCATACAGCATCCAAATATTTTAGTGCAGTATATTGTAGTAACTTAGATGGTGTGTATTGGGAGGAGGGAGAACAAGGTTAATCATCTCATCACCCAAGGGTTATTAATAATCATGTTCATGCTATCCAGAGAGTTACAGTATATGTTTGCTTTCCCCTCTTTTGCTTTAGTACTTCTAAATTCTCCAAATAAAAGTTTCATTTGAATTGCCCTTTAACTAATTAGCTTTTATATAATACATGGGGAAATGATCAGGCTAGTGTAGTGATATGGCAAATTGCATGGTGTGCCACATTAATTTGGAACTGTTTGCTGATGTTCTAGACCAAAAGCTCACATCTAAGGTGAATTACCTTTGGGACCATGAGATCATATTCCCAGTATCTTCATTCCAGATTCATTTCATATTTGTGTAACTAGCATTTCACATTCATAAAACCTTTGTGGTTATCCTAAAATTGAATGAACATTAGGATATAGCTGCCTCATTAATCCTGAAGAACAGATCAAATATTCCAGTACAGGAAGGGAGAAGACTTAATAAACAAAGGTCTGAGAGTTTTACCAATCTTTATTGACAACAATTTGCCCATCTTAAGCAAATTGACCTTTTCATGTATTAACCTTTTTCCTGGACAAATTTAGAATGTCACGCCGCGTTTTGAGTGTGAGCTGTTATCTCTACCTTTGCTAGTTCTCCATGTGAGGTAGAAATATTTTTACTGGAAACAAGAATTTACCAAGATTTAATAGGCATTATAATAAAATTTGCGACTATGAGTTCCTGCACTGTTGTAACCACATAGTAAGTACATCATTTGAAAAAATGTTTAACAATGAAGAGCTTATCAATTCACTGCTTTACTCCTTGAGAAAAGTTCAGCAAAATTATTTGCTTAAAATTATGAAGTGGTAGCCTCTTGTGCCTACTAAATTATATTTTAAATGTAGTGAATCTGAGAGTTGTCAAGTATAATATAAGATGGTCAGGAATAATAACCTGGCTTCAAAGGCTGCATATAACATTATTCCAAGTAGAAGAGATTAGACAGAAGTCTAGATTTGCTAACACCCACACCATGTTCTGTCCCCTCTACTAAACTGTACCCTTAAAAGATCTGGAAATCTCTAAATTAATCCATTTCTTTAAAAGTCATGGAGGCAAAAACAGACATTCATTTTGTGGGACTTCGCTGAATGAAGAACAGTAGAACTGAAAAGTATGGTAGGTGGGTGCAGAGGATAAGCAATTTTCCTTCCTTCGTTGAAGTGTAGCCATTCTCTATGAGTACATTGCTAATGTACTGAGGAGGAGAGGAAACAGATAAATGATGGATATAATATAGAACATGAAACAGCGAATGAAATTAGCTACGCAAATTGTGAAGAATGTCAATATATGCTGCTGGAAACCAAGAAGAGAAAGGTTAGCTCCAGGGCTCTAGGGATTTCTCCTGTGGTAGTACTTCAGGGTTTCCTGTAGATTCCTCTCTAGACATCAATAATGTTACTTAAAGGTTCCCTGCGGAACAATAGCAATGATTGTATCAACCCCAAAAGACCCCACAATCGTATCTCCACTGAATATTATCCTTATGAATCCATGGAAGAAAGGCTCACTGCCATCATTTTTACCTCATGATGACACTCTGTCTTTTAGAGGGTACCATTTTTAACACCAAATTATTAAATAAACATTAGTGTTGTTAGGGAACACAAAAGGCAACATATTTTACTTTGCTTTTATACAGATCAAAACAAGTAATACTCAAAAGACTTGGCTAAAGCAATAGTCACAATAAATTTGCAGCTCAATGTCCAAATTCCAACCAGGACTCTTTACCTTCAACTATAACATTAGGACTCGACATTTCATTTATTTCAGTTACTATAGAATGAGATCATACATGGCAGACTAGTCTAACAAAACAAACAGACGACTGTCCCTTTGGTGGAAAAACATGATCACATTTTTCTCTGTCCTTAATAGCTGTCCAAAAATGTAACTGTTAACTATTTATGCTTGGTAAATGCCATGTGTGATGAAAGAGCGTAATATTCTACCGGTAAAGCTTTCTTGATATAAATAAAATGCCTTTAGCTTTCTTCTTCAAGCTGGCTTTTCAGCTTGATTCACTATGGCATCAGACCTTGGTGGCCAAGTTTAGCCATTCTAATATGGTGATATTATTCACAGAATACTTTCCTGTATGTAAGATGGGGGGGGGAAATAACCTTTCTTCCAAAACTTAATTTTTAGAATAGGAATCTCCTTTTTGTTCAGATTCATGAAAATAAATTCCACTAACCACAATTCAATTGTTACTTAATAATTTTCAGAGTCAGTCCCAACAAATAAAAATAATTCAGAAAACTACATATTTGATGCATATTCTAAGGTAACATGCTTTTAAACTAATAGAGGTATGGAAATTAACATGTCCATATCATTAAATCAAATAATTCTCTTCAGATTGGAAGTAATTTCTATTACTTTCTGAAAAGGAGTAGTATTTAATCCCTAAAATTGAAATTGATTTTAAAGCAAACTACACCAAAAATGAGCTATATCACATATCAGAATCACTTGGCTTTTGGAATGATTATGATCGCAGAATAGCAGAGGGAACACATCATATTCCCTACTTGAAGTCAGGAAGAATTACACTAATCTAAATTCCATTATATCATTGCTCACAAATATATAATATCCCCTAAATTCTCACAACAATGCCAGGCAAATGTTCTCCTATTCAGTTTTTATAACTAACAGTGTCATTATGCCCATTTTACTGATAATAAGAAAATTCAGTCATAGAGAAAGAAGGTAAGGAACTTTCCAAGTGGTAGAATCAGAATTCTGACCTGAACTCTATTTCTATTTTCTGTATCTTAAATAAATTTCCTCTATATAGACATTTTGTGGTCCTTCCATGCAGGAAATTTAAAAGAACAAAAGAATAAGCACAACTGATGGGCTTTTACAAAGTTACTTATGTCTCAAGAGGGTAGCTGTGGCATATGTGATTGAGGACTCATTACTCTCTATGTAGATATACTTTTTAAAGTAAAGTTAAGGAAGTTAGCAAGACAAATTCAGTCTATTTTCTAGAAATGGGCTTTCAGGAAGGGTTATCCATAAGACTGTTCTTGAATGATTGACCATCTCCAAACATACAGTGAACTCTCCAACCCCTAAGAATACTTGGGTCACTCTGATTAGATTTCACTGTGATCATGATGAAGCCCATAATGGAGTCACAGCAGGAATGTGCCCTTCATACAGGGGACTCTCAGTTCCAGAAGTTCTCCAAAGGGCAAATGTATAAACTCTAAAGGTTTCATTTTTCCCAGGAGGTGCAGTGGGATACAGCAAGGCCTTGAGGGAAGCACTAGAACTAGACATTGTCAGCTGAAAGAAATCTCTGAGAAAATCTTTTTCAGCATCTATATTTTACAGAGAAAGAAACTAGAGTACAGAGAAGTTAACAAGCAGACACTTCCTTAGGGACAGAACTGAGACCAGACTCATCATTTTATGACTCTGGGTGCCATTTGCCTTATAATAAAATACCTCTCTGAGACCTTCAAATTGACCTAGAGATATTTCCTAGCTGATTTGTGAGGAAAATGAAATTAATAAATTTACAACAATTCCTCCAAAGGGGCAATACAAATACTTTTGATGTATTATAAATTTTCTGTCCTATTTGCAATGGATAACTACTCAAAACAAACAGCTCAATGGATGAGAATTCTCTGAGGCTTCATGTTATGCAAAGATAGTCATTGGATTTGGATATGGTAAGATGTCTCAATTAGGCATTAATATAGCCCCCAATGTACTTAATTTACTTTTGGGAATTGAAGTTCTGCTTAATAATATTTGTTGAATATTTAATTCATGGCAGGATCACAGAATTACAGAGGGAACCAGAAAGTAATAGGCTAACTTGGCCTTGCAATTATAAAACAATATACTTTTTCCATTGAGGATGGCATGTTAAGCTTAAAATGTCATTATGATTAATGTGAAAATGTATGAACACCAGCAATAACCAGCTATAGAAGTATAAAGAACACCATCATCAATATCCATTTGGGGAGCCATTTTTCTAAACCAAGGAAAATACATAATATACACATTTTTTCCTACTTGAACCAATCTGTGTACACTGATTCAGAATTTCCACATGATAGCTACATGGTGTCTCTGAGTTTTGTTGTACAGAAAAGTTAAGCATCCTATATAATGAAAATTATTAGGAAAAATATATCTAAAGTATATCGGGCAAAACCAAGGACTTTCCCTGACCAAGGAGCTATCTTAGATACAGAATACTGAATATTAGCTACAGAATACAGAATATACTTAGCATATATATTCAAAGTAGGAAACAGATTATAACTGAGGTGTCTCTAGAAAATTTCATATAAGTCAAGTAGTATTAACAATTCAAAAGTAGAATTACCTACATTAATTATTTTAAATATAAGAAAATTTAAGCTGTGACCTTCTCATCCTGGTGGAAAATCATAAATCACTAAGAAAAGAGCTTTAATAATATTTAGACACAACAAATATTTAAGTTATCAGGATATTAAAGGAAGTATAATTTATGGAATTAACTTTGAAAACTGACTTAAAAACTTAATTATAACATTAATTGATAAATTATTTGAAAAATAAATCAAATTTCTTGACAAAGCTTGTTAACAAATTACCTTTTTATTTAAGACAAAGTTGTTAGATACTCACAAATACTATTCCTACATATACATACAGCTTGTTGTAGCCTCTATTAAAAAAAATGGAAAGGGGTATCAATGTTTGTGAAGTAATGGACCTTCTATCTGGCAAATATAATGTAACCCTTCTATTAATTACACTAAAAAATGGAGAGACTAGAATTACCTTAATATGGTGCTAATGATACAAAGATATTTTATACAAAACTATAGCAATAGGTGAGAATGCAGAAGAAAGTGGCACTGATCAAGGTCACAGATAATAAAAATCTGAAATAGTTTAAGTAAACCATTTCTAGGACTAACTCAATATAAATTTATAATCTCTTAAGGTTGGTCATAACAGATCAATTAGACTTGTTTTATTCATTTATTGTCTTCTAGTCATCTAAGTGTTCAAATAAAAAAACAATGTCCTATCAAAGGCCTTCATGATTTACCTACATATTACCAAGTGTTGATTTATTTAATAACACTCAGGCACAGATGCAATCAATGTTCAATTCCTTACTTGATCATGATAGGATAGCAATGTGACTTTTTTTTTCTTTGCCTTGGTGGTTACATGCATAAAGGCAGAGCATAAGAAACCAACAACACTATTAGATCTGTGAGATTTATTTCCTAAAAAAAAAAATGTTTAAAGTAGGGCAATAACACAAGTTCCTTGTCTTGTAAGACTGTTATTTGTCATAATCTAATAATGGAGGAAGCAGTCTAATAAACATAATATTCTGTTTATAGTAGCGTCACCACTAGAGGTTAATCTTAATAATCAGATATTTACTGAGGAGCACTGCAAGGCTTTGTCCTTCTTCAAAGATGTCCAAGATAATAAAGAACCTAGAAAATTTTAACCAACAGTGTAAACCTCACACTATCCAACTATCAGTAAAAATGAGGAACAACTACAAGGAGGTGCTAGGGTGGAAGCCAAAGCTGTCCTTGTGAGCGTGGGTGATTGACCTAAGAAATGTAGATTTAAGCTTGATGATAGGATTGGAATTATGGAAGAGTTGTTTTAATACTCATGGGCCATTCATTTTAACATCAAACCTTCAACTTAGATGTCTTCCTACCTTCTGTAGGGGCTATTGTGTTTCTTAATGTCTGGATCCAAAACAAAAATAATTGATTCTGAAATTAAATCTCATTTTTAATTCTTTATGTTTGGAATCAATAACTCATGAAGTGTATTTTGAGATAAAAAGCATCAAAAAGAGCATTCCCATACTCATATAAACCTTAGATACGATTGCAAGACCCTAGGGCTATTCTTTCATCAGAACCCTCCAAATCCCTCTTTCCTTCTCTGAGAAACTGCATACATAAAAATAGGGAATACAAGGGGCCAGAAGTTTGGCCTAGTGATAGAGTGCTTGCCTAACATGCACGAAGACCTGGGTTCAATTCCTCGGTACCACATACATAGAAAAAAGCCAGAAGTGGTGCTGAGGCTCAAGTGGTAGAGCTCTAGCCTTGAGAAAGTCCAAGGACAGTGCTCAGACCCTGAGCTCAAGCCCAGGACTGGCAAAAAAAATAAAAAAATAAAAATAGGGAATATATCCACATCATTTCAGAGATAATGGCTCACACTTAAAACATACTCCAAAGAAACTCCTGTGAAAGAGTAATGCAACCCGTGCATATCTGTAAATATAAATTGAATGAATGGAAGCTTCAAGTGAGAAATTATTTCTTTAGTGTTATCTCCTAGTTTCAGGCACCAGCTTTTCCTGTCAGTTTGGAATGCTGAAGTCTCTATTTGATTATTTGTGTATGAACATTCTACCTTATTTCCAAAGGAAATGCAAGAGGTGGCTTAGGGAGGTAGCTATATATTTAATGTCCATTCAATGTTTTGGGAGTCATCAATTGCTCGCTCCTGTTGGATGTTGGAATCATGTTTTGTTTAAGTGCATCACAGCCCAGTTAAAAAGCAGATATGTGGTTTGTGTCTGTGTCCACATAATTTTCTGTTTAGTTCAAATGACATTATAGCTGGAAATAACATTCCCTAATTTCTCCTGATGCATACAGATCCTCCAAAGTTTAATAGGATATGGCCGAATATTTCTTCCCTTGAGGTTTCTAACCCAAAACAAGGTAGGAGCATGTAAAATTCCTACTGATATAAAATCCCACATGCTTGGGGAAAAAATCCCATATACCATATTTAACACTAAATAAGAGCACTGTCATGAATGCCATGTCTTTAAAAGAATCATAAATCATATCTTCCTTTTTTTAAATATGAAGATTGCCCTAGAAATATTGGAGTGGAACAGGAAGGGAAAAATGAAGTGGTATGAAAGTTATAAACCTTTACCAAATTTATATCCGATGTCAGTCTGAAGAGAAGCTGGGATTCTGTTGCCCTGACAATAAGAAGTATAATAGTCTTAGAATCATGCGAGTGGTACAGGCTCCTTTCTCTTCCTCTTTGGCTTTTCTTAAGTAAACAGAATGGTTCTCTATCATAATGGTTGGCAGTAATGGAAAAAGGCAGCATTGTGACACCCCATCAACCCCACAGCTGTTTTCTTTCTCTGTTGCTTCATATTGCCTTTTTAAAACTTTGGATCTCAACGCAATCTCTCTCTGTCACTATCTGTCTCTGTATCTTTTCTCCTGCTCTATTTCTACCTCCATCTCTCCCTCCTATCCTCCCTCTCTCTCTCCCTCTCTGTCTCTCTGTCTCTGTCTCTGTGTCTACCTCCCTTCCTCTCTCCCTCCCTCTGTCTCTGTCTCTACATTTCTGTCTCTCTGTCTCTCCCTCTCTGTCTCTCTCTGTCTCTCCCTCTCTGTCTCTCTCTGTCTCTATCTCTCTGTCTCCCTCTCTGTCTCTCTGTCTCTGTCTCTCTCTGTCTCTCTGACTCTCTCTCTCTCTCTCTCTCTGTCTCTCTCTCTCTCTGTCTCTCTCTCTCTCACACACACACACACACACACACACACACACACGCACACTTTAAATATTTTGCTGTTGGGATTTTCCCTTTATCCTCTTTATCAATTAATATTCACAAATACAAACATTAATATGATCTTAACTTCTATTTGTCCTTATACTATTAGTTATTTTCTGATTTTTCAAGAAAGGAAGGAAGGGAAGGAAAGAAAAGAAGTATACATCTAACAATATGATTATTACACAGGAAGAACTTAAACTATTAAAATGTGGACAAGGAATTTCATAAACCACAGGGTAGTGTTAAATTTCTATTTCCACCTAGCCTACACATATGTATATTCGTGTAGAAACTAGTGTTCGTTTTCATATATTTTTTTTATTTTCTTTTTTTCTGGAGAAAAAAAAGAAAAGCGACTCATGTTTGACTTCTTTCCTCCTTAGTTCTATACAGGATGTTCTTTTTAAACTCTAATGAATACAGATGGAGAAGGAAATGAGCAAAAGAAGGAACCAGGAAATAGCTGCTACACAAAACAAAATATATTAGCAATTTGTTGAGGAGTCAGATTGAAAGGGCTGCATTTTCAGTCCTTGATCAGAGTGATGAAATTGAGACCGCCCTAGATACATATATTACTAGCAAATAGAATTATCTTAATCATCTGCTCCAAATGAATTTTTTAAATCTCTGCATACATATGTGGAAAGATAAGTACAGATCAAGAACACCCCTGCTAGTGTAACCTGTAAAGATTCAAAGAGAGGTTCATTGTTTCATTGTTTGGCAAGTTCAATGACAGCATCTTGGTGAAATCCTACTCATCATTTCCCATTGACTTTCATAGCTCAACAGATTATAGCAAAGAGGATCTGTAACTTAGCATTTCTGCATTGTGAGTTTTGAACTTAACAAGATTATACATTGCTCAAAACCTGAAAGAAATCCATTTAATTAATTTGCTATGTTTTCTGTGTCACAATAAACTTCCAGAAATATTGTTAGGAAATGGTGATCTCTCTCTCTCTCTCTCTCCTTTTAAAGAGAGTGTGCTGCACCTATAGAAAGTACTTGAACTTGAAATTGGAGTGAAGGTGCACTATATGCATAGTGGAGGCCAGTTCTATGGAACTCTCATCAATATCTCGAGCATCATCACAGTCCATTCTGCTACTTTATTTTTTTGCTGTTTTCACATGCAAATATTCATGAATAATTGGAAAAGAAATAGCAGACAAATGTAGAAAGAAACTCCTATCATTAGCAAATAAATACAGACACTGAGAAAATGACTTGCTAAAGGTGCAGCTGTCCAAGGCGACTCTGAGAGGAAGGTCCAAATGTTACTTGCTCTGTGCTGTCTAATCAGTTGTTGTTGCTGTTTTATTATTCTAGCTGGTTCAAATGTAGATAAGGGGTTTTGGTGATGGTGACACAGAATGATGTGATGAATTGAGGCAATGAAATGGCTAATTAACTCAAATTAACTCAAAGATGCAACTACTATTTTAAAAGAGGGAAAATCAGATTCTTTCTGTCCTGATGTCCACATTATATGAGAGAGAAAAAAAATCCTAGCTTAAGTGGATTCTTGATTTACATGTTTGGGTCTGGGGGCTTGGAGGAGGGGTTGCCTCCAGAAAATAAAGCATCAAACGTTTATTATTGATAATGCTGAGGTATTTGCGGCCAAAACAAAGCCTTCAGCATTGGAACAAATTCCTAAGATTCGATGCAAATAATCTCTCTACTGAAGGCTACTTTGCCAGTGGGTTGGTACTAAGATATTAACAGTTTGAACGTTTTTTTTCCACTATTGTTTCTAATTTGCTGTTCATTCTTTTAAACCTATCCAGTTGCTCCCAAATTAGCTTTGTCAACAGTTTCTTCTGTTCAAGTTGCAAACCACAAGAGAGGTAGGAATTCTTGGATTCATACAGTGATCCCATGCGCTATGTGTTGTGAAACATTGCACTGTATGAATCTGGAATATCTGTGAAGTGTACCCATCAGCTTATTGGTGAGGCATGTTGACTGAAACCAAACAATGCCAAACAATGCTTCCACTAGTACTGCAAACAGTATGCTTCCCTCAAAAACTCCACTACAATTAAAGACACTCCTAAAAGACTAATATGTGGATAAGCGTTGAAATAGTAGCTGGGCACTAGTGGCTCACACTAATCCTAGCTATTTGGGAAGATGAAATCCTATTTCGAAGTCAGCCTGAGCAGGAAAGTCTGTGAGACTCTTATCTCTAGAATACTCTCCAAGAATCAAAAGTAAAGCTGTGGCTCAGTGGTAGACCATTAGCCTTAAGGAAAAGAAACTCAAAGGTAGTGCCTAGACCTTGAGTTCAAGCCCCAAGACTAATACCAAACCAAACCAAACAAAGCAAAAAAAAAAAAAAACTAATTAAAACAGTGTAGGCTCCTCCACTGACCCTGAATGTGAGAGTATTGGAAATAGCGCCAATTTGTCTTAAAAACAAGAAAACACAGGAGCAGTGAGGTATGAAGTCAGAAATGTAGGTGCTGTGAATGGTACCATTCCACTTCATGACAGGGGACACACATGAAACTCAGAAGATTCAAAACAATGTTTTGAGTGCATTTGAAACCTATCTGGAAAGCTTAAGTATTGATATGATACAAAAATATAGTCATATTACTTTGTTTAAATGAGCAATATCACACTTGTGACTCATGAATGGTCCATTCCAGATGGTATCTGTCATTCACAGAATGATGGGTTTGAGGGGTTCTTTTTCCCAGAAAATATAAAAGACTTCATTTTACATTTCATCATTTTCCTTTAAATACCCTGTGTAATAGGTGTATCTGGTTTTTAATACTTGATTGTTGAGCATGTTGTGGTTTAGTGTTTTGTTACATTTTTAAATTATGTTGCTTAATTTTTTGTTGTCATTTTGGTTTTTAACTTAATTTTGCTGATTTGTTTTCTCCCCATGAAGTACCTCATACAAATACAGATATTCATTAAAACTATTTGGTGAAAATGACGGTAATAGCTTCCCTATTGCTTATTAAATTTAGTTATTTTCCAGATTCCAGCTAATATTGATTTATTCTTCTATGACATGTAGAGAAAAGGAGCAAAGTGACCAGGAGATGGAAAAAATATTCAAACCATGTCTCAATGACTTACAATGGACTGTGAATTGTGGAATAATAGAGGGACCCTTTTGAGGCCTACCAGCTGGGCTTGAAGTGTGGGGAAGTAAGTCAGGAATGGAGCAGCAGCAGGCTTTGAGGGTGACAGAACAGTTGGAGGGCATGGACTCATGTAACAGTAGCTGTTGCACAACCATGATATGCAGATCTGTGGAATGGAGTAAAAAGGAAGAAAGGGTTGGGGGGTTGCAAAGCCCATATCTTTTATGTCTTATCAAAGGCTCTGGATCTGCAAGAGGCCTCTTGACTTGAAGGTGTACCCATATCCTTGAATCTATCCTAGAACACAGCACTAATGAGGTCCCAGCAATCTGAGAGAGACAAGAAGCTGTCGAGCTTCCATAACTACTTAAAGATGAAAGACAGGCCATAGTGGAGAAGACATTAAGAGAATCCTAGAACTCGTTCGCTCCCACCCCTGGGAAGGACTCTTAGCCCCAGAGAAATGATCACACTGTCCATACAGGGAATGAACAACAACAACAAAATATTTCGTGCAGTTCTGATTACTCTGCCTTCTATCTAAGTGTCCTTGCCAGAGCCTTTCCTTTTGAATATCTAAAATGACTTTTCCTTAGCTCTGAATTTAAATAAGCTTTCCTCCTTTGGAAAAAAATAATAATACCTATCTCTGCCACATTCAGAATATGTAGAATATGTTTTGTTGCTGTCACCTAGGTAATGTAATGATAGAATTACAAGTAATAAATGAACACTACTAAAGGAGGCACAAAGGGAAAATGTAATCCCTTCTTCTCTGGGACATTCTCTGACTTCCATCATCTTTGTCTTCAACTTTGTTACCCTGTGACTCCTACCTACACAGGGCTTCCGCAGCCAGTCTTAGCCAAAGGGAATCTTCTAAGGTTCTCGAGAGGTGTGGACCTTGGTGTATCTGAAATATCTATCAACTTTGAGCTCCCTCCCATCTACAAATGTGTCTAACCTTTATTGCCACTGACTAGCCAGGACTCCCTTATCATCATACTTGCCTTCTCAGATGAAACGTGTGCCATATATACGATACTGCTTTTTCCCTATCAAGACACCTACACCAATGACAGTGAGTATCTGAGGAGCTGGGCAGGAGGGATTCCCTCCCGGGGGAACATTTGTGATGTCTGCACTCAGAATTGGATGTCATAGATTGGCCTCCTACTACTCAGAAAGCCTGTGGCACTCCTGAACAAGGCACTAGACAACCCCACCCGGCAAAAGATTTGGCTCAAATGCCAACCATGTTGCTGAGGTTGAGGAAGCTGATACTGGACGGCAGGAGTAGGTACTGTTCACACCATCACCTGCCACAGCGTGATCAAGTCACAGTGATCACCAAGGCTTGTCCCACCAAATCACGTATGTGTGCCTTACACAGTCCTTTAGTTTTGCTCACTCAACCCTCAAGGACTTGCACTTGCCTGAAATATATATACATATGCAATATGATTTGAGATTTTTCCTTAAATAGCATAAAAACAGCTGTTTTTCAGAAATCTGCTTTATGCTTCTGCCTAGACTGATCCTGTGCATAGATGTACAGTCAACTCAAAATGTGATCACTAAGTCATTTACATCATATTGTGCGGCTGTTGTTTTTCTAAAGCATTTAATGTGCGAGAGGCAGCCAGAATCTCTTTGGGGACTTGGGTAATGGAAGAACAAATTCAGACATAACTTGCTTCTGTCTCCCAGAGGAAGGTACCTCAGGATCATCATTTGTTCATTTATTCATTCATTCATCAGCAATTTTTTGAGTGATTAGTATGCCAGGCAACGTTTAAAGTTCTGTGGTTACAACAACTATGGACAAAGAAGTCACTGCATTTTCATGGTTTTAAATATACTTTCCGGGGCCGGGAGTTTGGCTTAGTGGTTAAAGTGCTTGCCTAGCATGCATGAAGACCTGGGTTCGATTCCTCGGTACCACATACATAGAAAAAAGCCGGAAGTGGTGTTGAGGCTCAAGTGGTAGAGCTCTAGCCTTGAGAAAGTCCAAGGACAGGGCTCAGGCCCTGAGCTCAAGCCCAGGACTGGCAAAAAAAATAAAAAATAAAATAAAATAAATAAATATACTTTCCAATGCAAATGACCTTTCCATAAAGAGAAGCAATAAACAAATCGATATACGTTTCAGATTGCTACATTTTATGAACATAATTAAACAGGCCGGGTGCTGGGGCTTTACACCTGTAATCCTAGTTACTCAGGAGCTTGAGATCTAAGGGTCACTATTTGAAGCTGGCTGGGTTTGAAAAGTCTGTGAGGCATTTATTTTCCAATGAACAAGTTGAAAGCGGAAGTGGAAGTGAGGTTCAAATGGTAGAGTAATACCTGAGAGTAAAAGAATGCTAAGTGAGAGTGCAGGCTCAGAGTTCAAGCCTCAATATCAGCACACATAAAAATATACTAATCAGGATGGAATGGGATATTAGGAGATGTTGAGGGGATTAGGATGACAGCTGTTATTGCAGATGAAGTGATCAGAGAATGTTAACAAAGATCACAAACATGAAGTGAGAAGGCAGTCATAACTGTTTGAGGGGTTTCTGAGGAGTATTCAAGACAAGAGGACAGGAAGCGCCATGGCTCGGAGTTGACATAGTTGAGGAGCAAAATGGAGACATTGTCAAGAAGGGGAAAGAATGCTAGCAAAGGAACAACCATGGCAACACTGAGGGCACTTGAGGAACTCGACACGAGAATGGCATGAGAAACCATTAGCACGATGAGCCATGGTGTTGTGATCTAATGCTCTGTGAAGAAGAGATTACTGCTAGGTAGGGGACAATGACACTGGTCTAGGTGAAGGACAATGGTGCCCTGAACCGAGGTTAAGATAGTGCAGGTGGTCAGATTCGGAATGAATGTTAAAAACATAGGCAGGGAAAGCTGCTCATGTAGGGAATGAGAAACAGAATACATTAAGAACAACCCCAGTGGCTTTAAGTCATTGAGGGACAGAAGTTGTTTCTTGAGGTGGGCTACCAGTGGCAGCAGATATAAGAAGTATCCTAAGAGGTCAGTCCTGAGCATGTTAAAGTTGAAATCGTTATTAAATGTTCATGTGGGGCTATGAAGAAGGCAATTAAATGCAATGTCTGTGTCTGCACGCAGTTGCCCTCACTATTAGGATTTGGTCCAATCTGGAGATTACTATTTTGGAATGATCCACATAGAGATTGTTTTTAATTCATAAGACTAGGAAGAAAATAATAATTTAAAAAATTCAAATGTCCAAGGACTAGTCCCTAAATTGTTTAAGAACATAGTAAACTGCAAAACCCAAAACAATGAATGAGTAGGGATGAAGGAACAATAGTGGTGTTTTCTAGATAACCCCCCCAAAAAAAAATCCACTGACATTAATGATGATGAATGCAAAGTGAAACCCATGTTTTGGAGGGAAAAAAGTCCAGCTTCATACAGCTGCTGGTATGTAGACATGGAGAGATGGAGAAGGAAATTTAATCAGGATCAAATTTTTCCTGGAGAGCATGGTTGAGGGTAAGAAAGCAATGGAGTGTTTAAATGAAATTGACTGTAAGATGGACCATGAATTCTAGACCCCCAACAGAAAAGAAGTAAGGACATGGTGAATCCATGAATTGGAAAATTATTATGGGATAATATGATGATATAGCCCTAACTGTATCATTAGCAATCATTAATGAATTCAATGCCTGAGTGGGAAATGTAGGTACTAAAGAATGGTAAATGAGATAATACAGTGACCTAATAATTATGATTACAATGCCTTACACTTATATGATGTTGTCAAGTTTTATAAATCACTTTCAATTTTTTTTTCATTTTACATTCTCAAATATATCATGTCCAGTCTCATAAGAAGTCTAGAAATCTTAAAAGAATCAAGATTTAATAAACCTACTAGCTTAGGAAATATTCTAAATCTCTAGCTAGTTGCTGGAATAAGTTTATAATAGTGTGTGTTTAGCTAAGTAAGGTCTCTTAAATAATTAACTTTTTCTATCAAATTAATGAGTTGGTTTGGCAACTTGACCCACAAATAAAATGTTAATGTTGGTCATTGGCAGTGTTTCAAGTTTTGTAATCATAGGTACTTGGGAGGTAGAGATCAGGTAACAGTGGTTTGAAGCCAACCTGAGAAGAACATTTCTTAAAAAAAAGGAAAGAGAAGTTCAGGAAACTCCACTTATATTGATGGCCGGATGTAGTGGTGCATATTTGTTATCCCAGTGACAAAGGAAAGCAGAATTAGGAAGATCCCACTGGAGGCCAGCCTGAACTTAAAAGAGACCCTATCTCAAACGTAAACAATGAAATAATGGGTTAGTAGAGGGGCTGAGACAGAAAAGTGCCTTCCTGGCAAGCACAAGGTCCTGAATTCACACCCAGCACTGCCAAGGCAATTAAAAAAATTATTGTCATCACATCAATCTGTACTTGTGTACTTGTCATTAAATTCAAATTGAAAATAATGCTATAGCATTGGACATAGGAGTGTCATTCATGGGACTGATCTCAAAATGTTATATTCCTTCCTTCCTTCCTTCCTTCCTTCCTTCCTTCCTTCGTTTCTTCCTTCCTTCCTTCCTTCCTTCCTTCTTCCCTACCTCTTTCTTTCCTACATTTCTTTAGTCCTCCCTTTCTTCCTTCCTTTCTTGCTTGCTTCCTTCCTCCCTTCCTTTATTCTTGTTCCTCCACCCCTAGGTAGTAGTGGAGATTAAGCCTAGGTCTCTGGGGATGGTAGGCAAACATTCTATCCATGAGCTTCATTCACAGCCCCAAACTTCAGTGTTTCTCAGACATTTTTAAATAATATTTTGTCAACAAGTGCTAAATAAGTAGTTTTGGCCCTTGAACAGATCCTGTAATATCCCTTAAATCACCACAAAATGAACCATATAACAAAATTTCTCCAACCTTTCCTTCATTAGCTTCATAACTTTACCTATCTTTTATTCTTTCACAAGAAATGCTAATTACATCTTCCATTAAAACAAAAAAGAAAGAGAGAAATAGTGAAAGAAAAAGAAAAAGAGAGAAAGAAAGAAAGAAAGAAAGAAAGAAAGAAAGAAAGAAAGAAAGAGAGAGAGAGAGAAAGAAAGAAAGAGAGAGAGAGAGACGAGAAAGGGAGGGAGGGAGGGAGGAAGGAGAAGGGAAGGGAAGGGGAGAAGGGAAAGGGAAAGGGGAAGGGGAAGGGGAAGGGGAAGGGAAAAAGGGAAAAGGGAAAAGGGACAGGGAAGGGAAGGGAAAGAAAGGGAAGGGAAGGGTTTATGCATGTATTCCTAGCTACTCAAGAGGCTGAGATCTGAGAATCATACTTCAAAGCCAGTCCGGGCTAGATAAGAGTCCATAAAACTTTTATTACCAATATAGTTTTATTAAAACTATAAATGGAGCTGTGGCTCAAGTATAGTAAAACTCCAGAGCAAAGAAAGCTGAGGGAGACCATCCATACTCTTAATTCAAGCCCTGGTACTAGTACAGTAGGATGGATGGATAGATAGATAGATAGATAGATAGATAGATAGATAGATAGATAGATAGATAAATGCAACATAAAATAAATCTACCTACCTGCCTCTGTGTACACTTCTGCAAGACATTTTACCCATTTCCCTCAAGCTTAAGTGAGTGCCGCCTCTGCCTAGAATTTTTATTTATGTTTTAGTTTTTAATATGTGCTACTTTGTTTTCTAGTTGCTGGAGCACATTTGCCTGACTCAGTAATCAAGCTTCTACAGAGCTCCAGAAAGTGGTTGTACATAGAAAGTGCTTCGGGGAAAGCCGGTTTCATTCGGTTAGGTATACAGGGTTCAGTTGCCCTCTTCTCAGGAATTCCAGTCCTTGGGAAATAAGCAGGTGTGGAACTTGCAAGCACTGTTTCTAGAGGGCTTCACCTAGATTTTCTCTTTTGCCTACTCTGAAGCCAGGAAAGCTCTAGAAGGCTTGCTGGGTTTTGTGGGGAGACAAAGTGGACACACAAAGGTGCAACTCAGCTATAGTTGATTGGGACGCATGTTGTATCTGTAATTTGCATACTATTGATGGTGCTGTTATCTTTTCTTGGCATCCTTTAACAATTGAATTGATTTCTCTTACTCCGTGTTAAAGTTTCAAAGACTCTTCCCCAAACTATCCTTTCCACTCCGGCTCTGGTCTTCCCTCCTCTCTAGTGCCTCCACCTACCCATATTTACATTTACATACAGCTGCTCTCAGAAAAAGAAATGAGTTGGCTTCAGGATCCTCTGCTTCTTGTGTCTTCTTGAATCAACGGAATCCTGCAAGCTACTGATCCTATTCAAAGGTATTTTCTAATTTTCACTGTCCCAGTGTCCTTCATTCTTAGCCAACTCAAATTTCATTCCATCAGGACCTTGATCTCATCAATTATTGGCCATAGCCGACTCCAACAAATAAATCCACATTCTCCTAATAAGTAGTAATATATTAATGAAACAATTGTTTTAGAGCCACTTATTTTATTTAGCCTTACTTGATAACACTCAGTTTTATTCTCAGTAAAATATCATCATTCAAATTGTATGTAGTCTAAAGAGTAAAACAGTATTTAGTATAGTTCTTCCCACAAAACAGATTGACTCAAAATATAGATTGAATGAGTGAATAAACAAAGAATGAATGAATGAAGAAAGAATGAGTTTGGTCTCTTGGTGAGATAAAATAAAAGTTAGACAATAACCAGAAGAGTATTTACAGACAAATACAGTCTGGAGAACCATGGCTTATCTTCCATGTGTAATAAAAGCCATCTAGTTACCCCTCGTAGTTTTGTTTCCTACTTAACAGATATATAATAAATATTTAAATAAATATGGTACCAATGGAGGTGTTGCCCTTATTACGTCTTTGAAAAGAGTTGAACTAATTAACACCTTTTGATTATGGTTGTGGTGTAAGAGAAGAAACGTGTTTCCCCTCCACTCCTTTCACTCCTTGCACCGCCTCTCATCCTCTTCGCGCCCCCCTTTCTAGTTCTTACCAGCATCACTCCTAAACCTCCAGGCAGCTCCAGCACTTTAGAGAAAGGAAGGAAAAGAAATGTGGGAGTATAAGAGTGATCTAATTTTTTGAGTATATGTTTTAATAGCAGGCTTAGCATGATACTTGAATGGGAAACCATATGAATAATCTCTCCCCCAATTATGTGTGTGTGTGTGTGTGTGTGTGTGTGTGTGTGTTCTCTAACACATGACAAGGCAGCTTTAGCCTGCAGAAAGAAATATGTAAGAACGTCATCTTTTCCAAGCACCAGGGAAAAAGAAAGTAGTGTAGGGTTGTTGCAGTCCCTACTAAATTGGCCATGATTTCAATGAAAGCCTTTTACTGCCTTAACTTAATCTATAGAGAGAAAAAGGAGCCATGGGCATCAGCAGATACAGACTTTTGCTGCTCTCAAGCACCTCTCTCTCTCTCTCTCTCTCTCTCTCTCTCTCTCTCTCTCTCTCTCTCTCTCTCTCTCTCTCTCTCTCTCTTCTCTCGCTCTCTATCTCAGACTCCAGATATGGAGGGCATATGGGGCATCCAAATGCAAACTTAGTAATATTTCCCATGTGCAAAATTTAGACTTTTGCATTAGCGGAAACCAAGCTTTTCAAACTTGAAAAGGTATACACCTGCAAATGCTTCTGTTCATCTTGTCTGCCAAGAATTACCAATCTTCAGTCATGCTCCTAATGTCTGACCTTTCTATCCTGCTTGAAACAGATGCTACTTCCATGCCCAGTCACAACCACCTGTTGTCACCATGCGTCAGTGTTGATTCCCATCTATGTAATGCCATCCCACCATCTTTTCTCCATCCCTCATTTAACCCAAGCATGTAGTGTGCTGTTACTCTGCTGCTGTATACACTCTGTATACATCTCTGTTCTTCCTTGCAAGACTGTGAATGCTTCGGCCACTCCAATCGATGCAGTTATATCGATCTGCTAAATACAGTCATTTGCGTGAGCTGTAAACACAACACTAGAGGGCAGCACTGTGAGTTATGCAGGCTGGGCTACTTCAGAAATGCTTCCGCACAGCTGGACGATGAGAATGTGTGCATAGGTCAGTTCCATTATAATTTCGGCTTTTGTTTTCTGCTTTTCCAAGCTACGGGGAGCTAATACTTAGAGTGGAAAGATTGGTGATTTACACCACAGCTGAAACAAAATGAACTTTCTCTATGGAGCAGAAATCTTTAATAGATAAACTAAAATTTTACTTGGGTTGAATGCCATCATACTCGGGGGCTCTATTTTTAATCATTTATTATGTTGTTCTTGGTTTAAAGAGAATGATCTGAGAAATTGAGAAATCATGCCTAAGAAATGAAGGGCTTTCTCCTTTTCTGTATGTGCATGAAAGCTTTTTTTTTCTTTTTTTTTCTTTTTTGCCAGTCCTGGGGCTTGAACTCTGTGCCTGAGCACTGTCCTTGGACTTTCTCAAGGCCAGAGTTCTACCACTTGTGCCACAGCACCACTTCCAGCTTTTTCTATATATGTGGTACCAAGGAATCGAACCCAAGTCTTTGAACATGCTCGGTAAGCACTCTACCACTAGGCCACACTCCCAGATCTGTGCATGAAATCTTTAAAGCTGGTGCTGTTGACCTGATTTTATGCTCTAAAATGGTATGTTCACTCTTTAAAATGGAAATTCATTATACAGGATTTAATTATAGAGAGGAAATAGTGAAGCAGAAATTCTTCACTTAATTGATGATCAATAAGAGCTGATGGGTTTTACATGTTGCTATTAGAAGCTAGGCATTGGTGGCTTAAGCCAGTAATCCTAGCTACTCAGGAGGCTGAGATCTGGGGATTGATGTTGATGCCAGGTAGTGTAGATAAATCTGAGGTACTCTTATCTCCAATGAACTAGCAAGTAACAAAGCAGGAGTAGAAGTGTGGCCTAAGTGGTAGAGTGCCAGTTCTGAGCAGAGAAAAAGCAAACCAAGAACTGGAGACTCTGAGGTCAAACTCCAGTACTGATACAAAAAAACATAAAATGAAATGAAATAAAAAGGTTATTATTGGAATTGAAAGTTATAGCAACTGGTAATGGAGGAGTTTGGCTAATTTTCCATCCTCGGAATGAAATTCCATTTATTGAATTTTTCCATCAACGCTTAAAGGAAGAATCTTTTCTCCAGACTATTCCAGGCAATAAATTCCCTTGGCTTTCACATTGTACAAGTACTCAAAACAGCATCCTTACAGTTTCTTTGAGTATTATCATACCCTCCCTGTTTCTGGTGACTACTGACCCTACCTGAAAAGCAGGTACCCTTCCTCATTCAGAGAAACTCCTCCTACCTTTTATATAGTGGAGCCTGTCTGTTAGAAAAGGAGGCTGGCTAGGTGCTGTGACTTAAACTGTAACCCTAGTTAGAGAATTGCAGTTGAAAGCCAACTAGGCAGGAAAGTCTGTGTGAGTATTATTTCCAGTTAACCACCAAAAGCAAATAAGAGATAGCTATCTAGCTAGATGATCCAGAACTGGAGTTATGACTCAAGCTGTGGAGTGCCAGCCTTGAGTGAAAAAGCTAAAAGACAAAACACAGGCCATGAGTTTAAGTCCCAGTACTGGCACAAGAAATTTTTTTCTAAAAAAAAAAGGAATCTGATAGAAAAAGAAGAAACAATAAATGGAACTTCACTCTATGACTATTAAATTATATTTTGCAAAATATTGTGGAAATGTATATATTTTAAAAATTATATGTTATTAGACTGATAGCTATCTGGGCAGTCAACTTTAAAGATAGAATTTTTCATGTAGAATCTGAATTAAACAAAATATCCAAGATGGGAAATGACACACAAAAAAAGACGAGAAAAGGAAATACAGTTCTATGTCTAGGATCATTGCTTTCTGATTGGATTGTTAAAGTTATATAGAGTCCTGCTCCATGTCACATAGCATAGTTGTATGGTGGTTTTGAATTTAATTGGGCCAAGTATACATAAAATTGTTTATATCTACAGTACTTTCTATTCTGCAAAGACTTTCCTTATTTACCATTTGCGAATTGGTAGAGAAAGTACTGGACTTAAAGCCTAGAGAGTTTGGTTCAGCTCCAGTGTGTTATGTGATGGCTGTGTGCCTTAGGTAAGTCATTTGATCCTAAGGGTCAAATGATCTGATCTGACTTGTCTGGATCAGATGGGATAAAGAGGACGCTTGGTGAGTGGACTTGTAATTTTTTTAATTTAATACTCATTAACAAAACAGTAGGGTAAGTATTATGCTAATAATGTTCCTTCTTTTCTACTAGGAATAAAAAAAGCAAATCACATAGCAAAGGGCATTGTGACTTCAAAGACTGAATACTCCTAACTGCTCTGTCATAATTAGCAATGCTAAGCATGTCAGATTTTGCTTTAACATACCTTCTAGTATGCTTTTGGAATAGCAGCAGTTTCACTGTGAGTTTATGAGCAGAAGTTCAATTCCTTTTATTCCACCTAGGCTACAGAAACTTGAGAATATTAATAAAATTAATGCCATTTGATTTTTTATTTTTAAAGAAATATACAAATGCCATGCCACAAACATGGAACAAACAGAAAAGGTAAAATAAGAGAGCAAGAATAAAACCTAATCATACTTCATGACACATAAAATTAAAGTGTTTTGCAATTTTAATAATTTAAATAAATCAAAGAATATGGCCTGAAGGGAAAACAAGTCAAGAAGATTAAATATAAAATTTAAGAGGATCCAGCACATGCAATTCAGAGTTAAATTTAATTCCATTCTGTCTAGAAAGTACTAATGAAAATGAATAGTTATTTACATAACTCACTTTCAAAGATATGGGCTAGTCACAGAAACTTTGAACTTGCCCTAAATTCTGTATACTAAAACTTTTAAAAGGTGCTTTTCCAAATCTTTAACAATTGCCAATCCAATTTATTATTGGTTATGAAGGTCCAGCTCCTATCTCTGTTTTGCAGTAGATATTTTAGAGTAGTTATATAATTTTATATTACAGCAAATACAAAATGCAGCTGGCTAGTCATTGTTGCCACAGTGATACTCCTTCATAATTACTGATGAATTTACCTATTTTTCATATAAATTCCAAATCCAGTCTGTCTCCTAAGCAGCATGTAATTATCCTGTGATGACACAACAATTACATGAAGATGACATCCTTGCATGTCTCTGTTTCATATAAACTTGAACATTAGGCAGGAAGCTAGAGGAGGCATGGTTCATGACATTGGTAATCATTATTAATAATGCCTCCTAACAAGCTCTGCATTAGAACAAAACACAGGGCTCAGCAGTTGCTGAGGCTCCAAGTTAAGATGCATTTATTTATAATTCTCCTTGAAACCAAGATCAGGTAATCAGAGGTACTTTATATAGAACAAAGCAAATACAAGGCAGTCTTAATCTCTATAAATCAGTTGTAGTACAACTTTTTAATCAAGCTACCAAAAGTATTTCGGGTTGTTTTGCAATCTCACAATCCTGTATATATGTTTATAGTTTCATGGAATAAAAAATATGATTCTCCAAAGCCATTTTCACTGCTGCAACATCTACCCTTTAATAGAGCTCCTAAGCTGAAAATCTGAATTATTTGTACAAGCAGTAGAGGATAGAACCATGGCTCTCCTAGTCTTCCTTTTTTCAGTCATTGAGTAACATTATATTTAGCCTCTTATACCCTGACACAATGGTTTCTGTGTTCTATTGTTTGGGTTTGGCTTTTCTTTATTTACATTTTTTGCATCTGAAATCTCATATTAATTATTTTGGAGTAACTAACTAGAACAGCATATGAGTTCATGCTGGGCAGATGGAAGTTTGCTATCTGGCTTACAACATATTAGTGATGTATTATTTTTCATTTACAAAGGAGTTTCATTGTGATATTTGCAACATGCATATAATGAACTGTGATCAAATTCACCTTGTCTATACTGTTTTTTCTTAACTTCTTTCCTCTTTTGCACATTAAATAACAATATATATTATAGTCTTGCTAAAGGAACAGAATTATACATATGTACAAACATGAAAGCCAAAAAATTTTTTAATATTCTTTTAAATTGCTCCCACACCTACAAGATTGGTAGAATAAAATGTATTACTTTAAAAACAAAGACCAGTTAAGATTGGTAGAATAAAACTTATTGCTTTAAAAAGAAAGAGTTATTAAGGGTAAACCAAACTAGATAAACAAGAGGCATTTTAGAGATCATTTAACTGTATTTTTTTTTTGACAGTCCTGGGCTTGAGCTCAGGGCCTGAGCACTGTCCTTGGACTTTCTCAAGCCTCGAACTCTACCACTTGAGCCTCAGTACCACTTCTGGCTTTTTTCTATGTATGTGATGACGAGGAATCAAACCCGGTCTTCGTGCATGGTAGGCAAGCACTCTACCACTGGGCCAAACTCCCGGCCCCCATTTAACTGTATTTTAACTACATTTTTTTCACTATCAATCTTATAAATATTTGTTTTCACCTGGCACGAGTGGTCCATGTCTATAATACTAGCTACTCAGAAGGCTGATCTCTTAATGATAGAGGTCAGATCAAGGTATGAAGCAAGCTCAGGATAAAAAGGCTGTGAGACTCTTATGTCTAATTAACCTCTAAAAAGCCAGAAATACAGAACACTTTCCTTGAGAGAAAAGCACCCAGACTCTAAATATAAGCTGCAGTCCCAGCACAACAAATAGATGAAATGTTAAAACAAATATTTATTGGCCCAGTGGTAGAGTGTTTGTTAGGCATGCACGAAGCCCTGGATTCAATTCCTCAGTACTATATACACAGAAAAAGCCAGAAATAGCACTGTGGCTCAAGTAATAGAACTCTAGCCTTAAGAAAGTCCAAGGACAGTGCTCAGGCCCTGAGTTCAAGGCCTGGGACTAGCAAATAAATAAATAAATAAATGTTAATTTTACTAAGAATGCTGAAATCATGAAATACATCATACTTCTAAGGTAGTCTAAATGCTTTGAAAACATTATCTAATTGGTCTCAAGGACACAAAGTCAGATAAAAGACCTTTTGTAATGTAAATCTCATTCAATCCATGGCATAAATTTGATTCACCTGATCTCAGAACACAGGAAGGCAGCCAGGTTAGTTTACTGGCTATATGAATGATATCCTTTAGATTTGGGCCAGAAAAAAAATAGTGGATCTAATTTTTAAATGGAGGAAATTACAGTACAGTGAGGAAGATTAATTTGCCAAAGATTGCATGGTACAGTCATGTGGTCTTTGGCTCACAAAGGAGCTTTGGTTCCAAATTACATGTGCCAACCTTCCAGCTAATGAAAGCCTAAGGAATTCCCTCCTCTCCCTCTAGCTTTCAATGTAATAGAGCTTCAGAAGTAAACTATCCTATATGAGAATGGATGGGGAATCCAAAAGCATTCCACTTACTTCTTATTATGCAAAATAGTATTGCCCTGCCAGCAAAAATGATCATGAAAAATGCACATCTGGAATTATATCTATGTGGAAATTTATTGGGGATTATGAATGTTTTTCATGATCATTAATCTGAGCTGCAGAAAAGAGCTATACCAACCGTGCTGCGCAAATGCAACATCTAAGAGCCCATCAGAAAACAGTATACCATAAATAAGTTAAGGCACTGTCCCAAATCCTAAAGCAACACTGCCTATGAATGAGCAAAGTGCATTCATATTACACATTTTAAATGCTCAGCAGTTCTCAAATATTGAGTGTAACAGATAAGCCCATTTTAATAATTTAAAACGGATTTTTACACTGATGGCATATTGATTTATCCTTGATATACAAACTTCTCGTGGAGTTCATTAAACCATTTCAAAACATCCTAACAAATGGAATCTCCATTACGATCTGTTACCACTGAAAAAGCACGATGTCTTATTTCCTCGAATGTTTTCGGCTGATTTCCTCCTCTCTCATAAAAGTGATAAAATAGAAGGCTGAGCAAATAAACGAGTGCTTCCAACGTCGTATTTGCCAAAGCATTTCATTAAGGGACATCTTTAAGTAAGTGATGCCTTTTAAGTAAGTGCCGCTGTGCTGTTGATAACCTCTAAGCCATGGTGGACATGTCCCCAGCCCTGTATGTTATCTTGTTTCTACAGAATGTTATTGTAACCGTTTTGGCTCAGTCCATGATCGTTGTAATGGCTCAGGATTTTGTGAGTGTAAGACGGGAACCACAGGGCCCAAGTGTGATGAGTGTCTGCCGGGAAATTCCTGGCACCAAGGCTGTCAACGTAAGTAACGCTGGGAGCTGTGCTCTGCCTGCTAAGCATGGCTGATCCTGCTTGTCTGGGCTCCTGACATGTGCAGCTTCTCAGAGCAGAAAAAGACCCAAAGCGCTGACAAGCTTGAAGGGGGCTACTTACTACCCCAGCTTGCATGTAGAAGAGTGATCCATCCAGCTGGGTTCCTGGAAGCCCAAATTTCATCCTATCTCTCGCTCTCTGATGGCTGATGCAACTTAGACTGAAATATTGTATGGGAATGTGAGTACCTGGCCGGACCATAAATTAAGTGGTACAGTAGGGATCCATCTTGGAAAGCCTCACCACAAAATGAAGGGAAATGTTTATGTGGTCAATGTGTTTCTTGGACTGAAAGCTACCCTGAACTATAGAGTTCATAAATTAAATGCTTATCTACAGACCTTATTCCCACAGCTTGGCTATCAAAGCCATCACTGAATCTTAACCAAAACCCTGAAGGTACTATATCTAAGGGATATTTAAATGCCAAGTGAGCGTAAACGACAAAGATCAATATTGATTTTTAAGCCTTTGAGGTTAGGCGTTTAGCCTCATTTCTCTGGAGACTCTTGGGGTCTTCCTCAAAGCTTGGTGAGGCAGTTGGCAGGTCCATTTCTACACAGAACAGAAATTTAAACATTTCGGCCAGGCCCTTCTTCCTGTCACAGCCTTCTCTGCTTTGCAATTCTGTACTAACTTTCCATTGCAACCGGACAGAAGCTTACTGCTATTGAATAACCAGAAGGTGTCAAAGAGAAATCCAATAAAAAGATAGTGCAAACTACATACATAATTCAGGACACATTGTTATCCACATTCAAACAAAATTAAAAACAAGATCCATCTTGATATTGTTGCAGCTTATTTTATTAGACACAAAACACTGAGTATTATTTTTTAAACATATGGTTAATATAAAACTTTCTGAAAATGTATTTTCTATTTTTCCTGGTCTTTGAAAATATAATTCTGGGGGTTATTTTTAATGGCATTGGGGATTGTACTCAAGGCCTCACACTTACTAGGCAAAGCCTG
The DNA here is from genome assembly GCF_031878675.1 of Megascapheus bottae. Taxonomy (NCBI): domain Eukaryota; kingdom Metazoa; phylum Chordata; class Mammalia; order Rodentia; family Geomyidae; genus Megascapheus; species Megascapheus bottae. Next base: position 17,412,551 of record NC_143514.1, read on the forward strand.
TACTGATTGAGTCACACCCTTGCCTGAGTTTGCTTTACGTATTTTTCATGTGTGGCTTTGAATTTTTTGGCCTGGGCAAGCCTGGACTGTAGTCCCTTTACTTACATCTCCCACATAGCTGAAATAACAAGTGCATACCTTCATATTCAGCTAGTTTACAGAGATTGGAGGGTTTTCTAGCATTTTCAGGATCTCTACAAACGGTTATCCTCTATATTATCTCCTGAATAGCAGGAAATGTAGGCATGAAGACTCAGCTCAGATGTATGTTTCATATTCACAGATTATCTCAATTAAGACTATCCTTATTACAAGACCTGACAGCTACTGTGTCTATCACATGACAGATGAAGCTGCACAATTCTCTTTAGTTTTATTTTCACTTGAAAAAAAAATGTCAGCATGCAGGAGCTGTCTAGAACCCACCCATATAAAAAAATCTGCATTCTGTTTCTATAACATCACTTTTACATTGTATATAACTTCCATATGTTACATTCTGCAATAACTGACTACAGCCAATTTTTAATAGAAAATTCTACAGAAATTGAAAGCCAACTCTCTTTCCTAATGGAACTTATAGTTACCTGGCAGCTACATTTTTACCCAGTGTGAAGGCCATATGAAATGCTATGAGCAGCAGTGAATGGTGAAAATAAGTAGAAATATTTGCTATTGAGTCCATCAAAATTATGGTGGGGTTCAAGAGCTAGGAGCTGAGGTCTCTAGGCACACAGGAGAGGACCATGCAAACATAGTCACATGGCCTTTAATCATCACCACACTTATCTGGAGTTCTGGAACACACCTTAGCTTAACACCCTGCACGCTGTAGGTTCACAGAAAGTACTATTCATTAGTGATGGGTCCCAGGAGTCATAAGGAGGCAGAACTCAAAGAACAGCTGTCAGCCCTAACAATCCTGGAATAGCTGGACATTGAGGGCTGAGTTGGTCATCAGTCTGAAGGAGAAAGGAAAAACAGAAAGACTGAAACTAACCCAAAGACTTAGAACATAAAGAAGAAGGGAGGTGGAATGAAGATGCTATTCAGCAGTAAGAAGTCTGTGCTGATGAGGAAGACCTAATGGATGGCTCTTGAAGTATAATCAGGGTCAGACTTTGGAGAGGAAATAAATCAGTATTGTCATGGAGAAGTGTAGCCCAATCAGGGAATAATTCAATGTTTCTGTATGAATTAAAGGAGTATTAGTATCACCAAATGTTCCTGTCTGGAATCAGAAAACTGGTTCTTGTCTATGACACACAAATCACCAATCCCTCTGTGCTTCAGCTGTGTCACCCCAAGTGCCTGCGATGTGTAGAGCTGGGACGATGGGAGTACACACAAGCAGTAGGTACTAGACTTTGGCATTGGGTTCATGGCACAGGCTAAAGATGAACATATATTGCTGCTATGAATATGTAGACGTGAATGAGGTTGGCATATGACACACCATGACAGAAAGAAATCAGAACTAAGGAGGAAATATGTACATGGTTGTTTATTGGTGAAGCCTAAATTCACCAATAAACTAGTGGATTAAATACTGAAGGATGCATAAGAGCTTCTCAGGATTAAAAAGGAAAAAAATGAGAAAGGGTGCATCAACTAGCATACCAATAATATCTCATAAACATGTGAATGTTTTCATATGACCAGCCAATAAGCTGAATGTGTATGTTTGTGAGCATGCGTGCACATGCGTGCATGCATATGCACATGTGTGGTGTTGGAAGAGATGGTAAAGGATGAGAGAGTGTGTATCTGAGGAATATTTAGATTGTATTTCTATTTGCAACAATAAGAAATGTGTGAGCCAGGTGGGGTGGCTCACACCTGTAATCCTAGCCACTCTGGAGGCTGAGATCTGGGGATCAAGGTTCAAAGCCAGCCCAGGCACAAAAGGACCTGAGACTCTTATCTTCAGTTAACCTCTAGAAAACAGGAAGTGGGGCTTGGCTCAAAGGTAGGGCGGTAGCCTTGTGCTGAAAAGCTCAGGGACGGCATCCAGGTCCAGTTCAAGCCCCATGATCCACAAAAAAGAAAAAAAAAGAAATACTTGGAAAATGTTTATCAATCCATAATGGCATGATGCACAATTGCCATCACACTAAATCAGATGCTAGAGGCAACCCACCATGACACGTGAAACCCCATTAGCTGCTGAATCTTCAGTATTCTCTAAGCAGTGTGGGCTGTGACAAGTAGGGCATAACTAGACGTGTGGAGCATTGCCAGGGAAGGCCCGTGGCAGATTTCAGGAAGTCTGAGAGATTCATTCCCAGCTCCACCACCACCACCACCCAAGACTTAGAAAGGAGCATCACCAAGCTGCTGTTCAAAAGAAGCTGGGCTTCAGAGAAAATAAAGAGATCTGCTTATTACATCACAAACACTTGTTATTGTCCAGTTCTGTGCTCAAATTGCTTAACAAAAAGCAAGAACCCAGGTTAAAAGTTTAGCATAGAATATTAGTGCAGAACCTGAATTGAAGTTTGTCACCAGTGAAGTTTAAGTAGGTCTAAGGAAGGTCATTGATTAGAAACAGTGATGAGACAAGATACTGAAACAGAGCTCGTGCCCCCCCTAAGTTTAGCTGACAATGCTGGGTGCTGGTGGTTTATACCTGTAATTCTAGCTAGCTTACTTAGGAAGCTGAGATCTAAAGATCATCATCTGAAGCCAGACCTGGCAGAAATGTCTGTAAGGCCCTTACCCACACTTCTGTGCTCTGTGAATATAAAGCTAGTCTCTCTGACTCACAGAAAAGGTGGAACACTTAATTACCAGAATGAATGTTTTTTAGACTACATGGGATAAAATAATCTAGGAAAGAAAATAGAAGTCAAAAGAATTCAAAGAGAACTGGCAGGACATAAATTAGTGCCAAAATTGCTCAAAAGAAGAATAAAACATTGAAAAGAAAAAGAAGATATTTTATATATGTATTTTGAAGTCTAAGAAGAATCAATAGCCAGGTTCCAGAGAACAAAGCTGAACCTTGTAAAATGGAATTGGGATTCCATGTTTCACATACAATAAGAATGATTAAGCCTTGTTACTAGAACCAAAAGGTATAGACATAGATTTGTGGTCTTTTGGGGGCGGGTAGGACAGAAATAGCCACATGTATAGAATAAATGAACCTGGTAAAGAGGTCTTCCTGTAAGATATTCCTAAGACACACTGGAAAACTATGCATTATTTTTGTAAAAATACCAATGGTTATTTGTCTCTAACTAACCTTTTCAGATCTCACAGTCTGCATGTTTAAAGTCACAAGATTTGGTGATATAAGGTAAATGTTATGACTTTTGAACTATGAGAATGAAGGACACTTTTGAACTATGAGAATGAAGGACTCATGGCAAAAAGGAGGCTGAGATGCAACTGCTAGTTGTGACCTATAATGTAAGAATATAGGTTCTTAAATGGCATCAGGATATGTACTGCCATCAACAAGAAAATGAATACTCAGTAGGAGGCTCAATTATCTGATTAATTAGGTCTATGAAGGCTCAGTGGGAGAGTTTTCTACAGGGTCCAAGAGACAATGTGCCACCTTGACTTTTCTAACTTCTATTGGTGTCCCCCTTTATTTACCCATGTTCACATTCTCTCTCCATCTTTAAGGAACTTTCCATTTCCTTGTGCCTTTACTTCATCAGCATATATTTCTCTGACTACAGTGAGAAAAGCGTCTCTGCTGATTTGCCCTGCCTGATAGCTATCCTAGCACCACACCGCGGGCTAGGCAATCCCATTCTTCTTAGCTACACCCTGGCTCCAGGCTTGCCACTATTAAAGAACAAAAAAAGGATCATCCATACAGAATTATACCTGTAGAATTATACCTGTTTTGTTTCCCTCACATGAGGGAAAAGGATGGGGATATTTTTCCTGCTTGCCAATTTGATAATTACAGGCCATCATGGAGATAGAATGCAACTCATGTTTGGAATACAGATGCAAGGGTTAAACATTGTCCTAGGAAATAGATAATATGATTAGAAATGAGGGATGCATATCAAGACATTGGACTGCAGTGTGAATTAGAAGGTAAAAACAAAATTTAGTCAAGAACAAAAGAGTCTTAGTTATGAGTCTTTGATGAGCACTGACATGGTACCTGTTACAGGCTAGACATGATGCTATAAAACGGGGCTAAGAGATAGACTGCAGAAATGAAGGGGGAGGAGAGAAGCTCAAGTAACTAAAATGTGAAGAACCCACACATGCTCTATTCTACAAGACAGTATGTCATGAGTAGTAAAGCAACTGACACAAGTTCAAGGTGAAAAACTATCAGAGGAGGTTATAGTCCCGCCGAACTATACTTCATGAAACCCATAATAAGAAACTAGTCCTAAGAGAGTAATCCTAGCCTGTAATCCTAGCTATTCAAGGCATCTGAAAATCATGGTTCAAAGCCATCCTGGTCAAGAAAGACCATGAAACTCTTATTTCCAAATAACAACAAAAACGGAAAGCAGAGCAGTGGCCCAAGTGGTAGAGCACTAGCCTTGAAGAAAAAAAATAACGAAGGGAAGAGTACTCAGTACCTGAGTTCAAATACCAGTACTAGCACAGGAAAAGACAAGAGTTTAATCCTTAGAAGGGATATTTTAAATGTATCGGACAGTAATACAGGAGAATCCCTCCCATGATAAAGGAATTTTCATAGGAAAAGAGATGAAATCTGTTAATAGATATATGATGTGGCACATTACAAATGCCAGCCAGAATTTGGAGAATCATCATATATGAAGCTGACCACTCAACTTAGGGACAAAGGACCATGGGTCAAAGGAAGGAGCTGGTCTATAGCCTAGCATTTACCAACAACTCTTTTCTTTCTGCTATCTGAGAAGGTATACTGGGAAATGGTCAATTCCCCAGACTCTGAAAAAGGTGAAGCAGAAAGTGAGCACAGGATTCTAGAGATTTGGGGCTTAAAGGGAAAGACAAGGAAGCAACTTCTTCAATTATCCAGGCCTGACTTGAGATACAGTCTACGGGGCAGAAGGAAAGGGTTGGCAGTTCATTTCTGTACTCTGAGCCATAGTGCGGGCACTCCGCTCTCTCCTACACTCAGCTCCCTCTCCCCACTCATTTTAGAATTACTCTTAGCACTATTCATGTTTAATCCTCAAGATAATTTTAATGCAGCTTATTCTAAAGATTATTTCTAATCACGCTCTTCTGCTACTGTAGTTCAGGAAGATTTCTTTCTTTTCCTTTTTTTTTCTTTTATGTTTTTTTTTCCCTATGAGATAAAATTCTTTAAGCCTGACAACTTGTGATCCTGGAGATATTAAGATGATGTATCCAGTTACTTCTGTGAGATGAAGATTATACCTTCCTGGACAAATATTTGGAACCTACCTTGTAATTTTTCAATTGCTTTTAGTTGCTGTCTCTTCCTGTGTGCTGGGATACATGAAAATGTCCAGTTGACATTTCCCTGGCTGGCCTCACAGGTGGAATCCATTGACAGGCAGCATGTCAATTCAAGGAGACTATGCCTGCTGATGCTGGCGTTTGCAGCCTTAGACATAGGATCTCTTCCCTGCACCCCTTTTTCTCTCCTTCTCTTGAAACTTCACTTTGTCAATCAGATAGACAATATCTTGGAATGCAAGCTTTTAATTTCCTTTTAATTTCAACACTTGTGTCACTCCCTCCCTAAGCCCCACATTTTAACATGGATGCTGACCAATAAATACCTAGAGGGGCCTTTGATGGCTCTGCCTAGTCAGAGAAAACAATTGTTTCAAGGGAAATATTAGCAAGACAGAAGATAGAAAGTAGCAATTTGTAGGCATCACAAATAGGCTGGGTAACCCTCCTCACCGGCACAAAAAGCAAACCCTGGGAGGTCCCCATTGTGACATTTCTCCTGATTCAGCAGAGAGGTAGCCTTTTAAGCAGTCATGCTGAAAGCCGTAGCTTCCCAACTGCAGCTCTTATTTTTGTCTTGGTTCTTAACTTCACATTAGGGTTGTTACAAAGAAAGAGCTGGGGAGAGGTCGGCTCAAGCCATTAAACATTCAGCTCAAAAACCAGGATGGGAGATGTGGGAGGAGCCTTGCAGGAAGACCCCGTTGGACTCTTCTTTGGGGCTCCTGGACAAGTAGTCTTGCTATCTTTTATCATAGCTTTCTCTTCACTCTTAAATAAACTTACTCTGCCTTTTTAATCATTTTTTTAAAATAATTATGGGTGTTAGAAAAAGCCCACTGATCTCCATCAGGAACTTGATTCACCTTTGAGGGTAGGAGCTGGAGTGTCGGAATGTATGCTGTGGAAAGTGTTGGAAATCTTCATATAGTCTGCTCAACTTGAGCCCAGTCATAAGCAGTGGATAGTGATGGATTGGGCTTGGCAGGAGGTTGGACTGTCCTGCATAGTAAAATTATGCCCTAAATGTTTTAGGACCCCTCAGCTACTGAGTTGCTGAAGCTTAGCAGAGGACATGCACAGATAACACACATTCAGGCAGCCATTCCGGGCTCCTTCAGGCAGTCTAGGCATTTCTAGGCCTACTTAGCTATCCTGAACCTGAGCAGAGAGAACTCCGACTCTCTTTTAGTGTTCTCTTCATATTTTCTTGGACATCCATGCTGCTTCTTCTTTTTCTTTGAAGAGAATACTGAGATTGAAAAGTATGCTTCAACTTAGCCATTTCCCACCACAGAACTGCCCAAGTTTAACAGTGAAAGGTGTGTGAAATGCCAGTGAAAATGGGGGCAGGCAAGTAAGCACAATTCCATCTTCTAGCAGAATAAATGCAACATCCAGGTCCTATCTAACAAAACGACAATCAGAAGGCCAAGTAGAAATACTGTATTTGAAAAATGGTCCTTCATTAGAACAAACAAGAGTCTCAGCTTAAGGAGTTGTGGTTTTTTTTTAGTTTTTAGTATTGGGTGTTTTTCCCCCCGTATGAGTAGGTGTATATATCTTGGGAAAGAAATATTTAAATCAGGGCCTGGAGTGTGGCCTCCTGGCAGAGTGCTTACCTAGCATGCACCAAGTCCTGGGTTCTATTCCTTAGTATCACATATACAGAAAAAGCTGGAAGTGGTGCTGTGGCTCAAGTGGTAGAGCTCTAGCCTTGAGAAAGCCTAAGGACAGTGCCCAGGCTCTGAGTTCAAGCCCCCATATTGGCAAAAAGAAAATGAAAAAAAAAAAGAAATATTTAAATCAAAGCTTCTTTGAGCCAGGTGCAGTGGCTCATGCCTGAAATCCTAGCTACTCAGGAGGTTGAGATCTGAGGATCGCTGTTCAAAGCCAGCCAGGGTTCTAAAGACCCTGAGATCCTTATCTCCAATTAACCACCAGAAAACCAAAAGTGACACTGTGTCTTAAGGGGTAGGGTCGTAGCCTTGAGATAAGAGCTCAGGGACAATGCCAAGGCCCTGAGGTAAGAGAGTAGCCTTGAGCTGAAGAGCTCAGGGACAGCACCCAGGTCCAGAGTCCAAGTCCCATGACCAACAAAAAAAAAACCAAAACAGTGCTTAGATAAAGATACAGTCTAAGCATAAAAATCTCTTCAGATGAAACTAGCTACCCCATGTATAATTTGTAGAAGAAAATTATCATCCTAGTAAAAACCCAGTCCTCAATGGCTATCAGAGCAAAATCACAGGATGGAGCTGTGATAATCAACCATGCTGGGAGGGATCTTTCGTACCTGGATACTAAGAGTCATGATATCCAGGTAAAAATGAGGCCTGACTTTTACAATGAGCCATATTTGTATACAACATATACATTGTAGGCATATATACAATTTATAATTGTATAAACATGGCTTACTTTCCAAGGAATGTATGCTCGCTCACCTCTGCCTTCTCTGTTTCACTCCTGGGATCCCCTTGTTCAGAACTGAATAGTCTGATTAGGTATCTCACAAGTGGTCTGAACTGTTTGTGGCAACCACTTCCTGACAAATAATAAGTTTGTTGGGTACCAATAGTTAAAACCTGTATTCCAACTGATTCAGAGATTGAAATTGGGATTGAAGGTTAAAGTTCTCTGCGGTCTATCTCCAAAGTGACAGGCAAATGCAGAACTGGAGATACAATGCAAGTAGTAGAGCACCACCACCCCAGTAAGCAGCAAAGCAAGCAAGCAAGCTAAGCACACATGGGTTCAAACCCTAGCACCACCAAATTAACTGAATAAATCAATGTCATTCACTGAGCCACCTCTTTTTGTGGGGAAGATTTAGACATTATCTGAATCCACAAGGGCAGTAAGATGAATTGTACTCATTTTACAGATGGCAAACCTGAGATGGAAAGAGCAAAATCCTGCCCCCCAGCTCAAAACATCGCAAAATGTGCCACCCCAGCTACTAAAGGAATACTTATTATTGGTCATGTTTACTGTGATACACCATTTTGACCCTTCAGCAAGAGATGGACATTTCAATGACTTATTTGACTTATTTCAGGGTTCGCCAAGCTTTGTGTAGGGCCAGTAAGCAGCTCTTTGAGGTTTGGTGAACACGGAGCCTCTGTCATGCCCACTGAGAGTCAGGAGTGATAGGATGATGCTGCCTCCCAGCCTCAGGTCACACCTACATAGGTGGTACTGGCTAGATTCCAGTACAGCTTCATTAATCCCCATGGAAGTATGTGACATTCCTGTACTGAGAGATACTATTCCTTTCTCTGTTGTTTCAATCATTAATGTATATTAATAATAATCAATTACTAATATATTGCTATAGGACAGGTTCAGTATAACTAATTTATTATTAATATGTATATATATGCAATTTTTAGTCATGGGCTGCATTACACAGCAACCTGTGTGGCTTTCTGACCAGCAGTCAGAAAGGAAAAAATGGCAGAATATGAAGCCCCAGCCAGAAGAGAGTATAAGAAAAACTCCATCTCATTAAAATCTTGACATGCCTATGACCGAGAGTTGATCTAACGGGTTCATATTTACAAGGCCCTAATTGACCTTACGGGGGAAAAAAAAAAGTTAGAATTCTCTGAACAGGAGGGCTTTGACCATTTAATCTCCGGGACAAGATCACAGACAGAGTCAATGCCAACTGTTTAAAGGCTTTAAAAGCCAGCCAAGCCAATTTAGCATCAATTTAGTCCAATCAGCCACTAATGAAAGGGAAGTCAGGGTAGCCATAATACAATCAGTGGTGCTCGTGCTGGTGTGAAGGATGACCCTGCTGCATTCTGCTAGAGCAACCTGCCACCTTGAATATCAACAAAAGGGAATTTCAGTAATAGTATGAGGCTACAACACCCAAGAAAAACGTACATACACCTTCTTTTGGTTAACCATTGCCTTTAATGTGGGTGAGAATTATTCTGAACTAAGCCCATGTGAATACCACAAGATCCTATCCTACCCTTCTGCTCCAAGTCTCATTTGAGTGTGTCTGAGCCTCTGAAATCCAGGAAATTCTGGATTGTTCACAGGAAGGATGCCATGACCCACCTGTATTGAAATGCATATATGCTTTTCATCCTCTCAAGTACATTGTTTTGAAAAAATTTATGGTAAATCTTCATCTATCCTCTGCTGAAAAATGGGTAGAGGAAAGCCTATATAAATCCAGGGTAATACATTACTGTTTTTAACTTTTTAAAAATGAATTTTAAGTAATTGTACAAGAGGTTTTGATTTCTAAGGGCAGATATCTTGATATTATTTCTAGTAATGTTGGATTTCATCTCCAGCACGCACACACACATGTACAAAAATTCAGAACCTCATGAATTCACATTCTCTGAATTTAACATCAATCTCTATCAACATGTTCATATTCACTCAAAGAGAACTAAATGTTTATTTAAAGCAGAAACAACTACTAGGGTATATTTTTGCTACATCGCTCCCTATAATCTGTGGAAGTATAAGAAGATTGACCTGATATAGTGCCAGTAATTTTTCTTTGCTTTTTTTCCCTTCTATCTATCTTTCTTTTTTGCTTTAAAAAAAATGGTGCTGGTACTAGGATATGAACTCAAGGACTGAATGCTCTTCCTTAGATTTTTCTCCTCCCATTTGAGCCTTATCTCCATTTCTATCTAGCTTCCAGTCCTCCTGATTGTGATAGGATCACAGGCGTGAACCATCACCACCACTCATTTGGCCAATAGACATGTCTCAGCGATGAAGTACAACAAAAATGATGAATATGGCTGTTGTTATTTTATAATTGCAGTCAGACCTCTTTGTAATTAGCTCTGTTGACCCCAGTGGACCTCATTCCTATGTGGATTTGTAGTCCTTATCATGAAAAGCAATAATGTGGACAATTACATTGTTCATATGGATTTCAAGCACAAAGATATTACAAAGCTGGAGTTCCCCAGAGGACTTGTCCCAGGATAGATTGTTAATTTGTGAAGGATGTAGTGCCAAAGTCACGGTCACTAAGTTAGCTGTGAGGCTGCCAATTCAGCTTTTCCCACACCCACGTGGAATGCATCAAGTCTTTCCTGAGATATTGTACCCCTGCTCATTCTAATTAAACTAAAAATCAGAGTTGCTGAGATGGCAACAATGATGCTTAGCTGTGTAAAGACATAATGTATGAACTCCATCTAATTACATCAGACCTTGATTTTTTTTTTTATTTTATTTTTTTTGCCAGTCCTGGGCCTGAGCTCAGGGCCTAAGCACTGTCCTTGGACTTTCTCAAGGCTAGACCTCTACCACCTGAGCATCAGCACCATTTCCAGCTTTTTTCTATGTATGTGGTACTGAGGAATTGAATTCAGGTCTTCATGCATGCTAAGCAAGCATGCTACCACTAGGCCAAACTCCGGGCCCAGACCTTGATTTTTTTTAAAGCTCTAATCACTTCACTTTATTTCCTGTTACATTGTTATTAACATAAATTAATTGAAGAAAGTGTTTTCATTGTGATATTTACATGAATGTAGAGTATTTAGTCAAAATTCAGCCATCTATATTACTCTTTCCCTGATCCTCTTCCTCCTCCTCCTTCTTTGTAACATGTTTTTGTTTTTATGGTATTTCCACACATATAATATTATGATATAATATGATACACATCCAGGCACTCTTTCATTCCACCTACTCCATCTAAATAGAGGACTTAAATTTTTTGAAGTAATAATTTTATTTTCCATGTATTTGAATGCAAGAATTTGTGTTTCCCTTGATAAAAACATTAATAAGCATGATTAAATTAACCATGTTAGTATGTTTCATCACAAAACAACAAATGAGATCGTATCCTATTATGTGGGAGACTTATATCCTTTATCTCATCTTTGATTGACAAATTTAATCTAACCAAGATAATAAAAAGAACTTTTCAATAGAATCTGCTCACACCTGGCTTCTCAAACTGGCCTAGCTACTGAGTTGCCCAAATCATTTACTCTTTCCTTTCACTTATTCATCCGCTAGTTCAGCTAATTCACTTGTCTAACAAATACTGAAGTACTAGTATATGCTAGAAATTATATGAATTGGGGTATCAAAATTAAAAATAAGTAGCATATTATTTACCCTCCAATGGCTTAGAGGAATTAAATTCACTAGTATGACTTCACTGTAGTCAAAATCTCAGAAGACTGACTTCAAAAAGCTGCTTGTCTAGCCAGCTTTTCTAATCATAGGTATCTCTGACTCATACCTGCAAATCATATATCTAAACTGGAACCTTAAAGCTATAGATATTATTATATAATATATAATGTGAATATTATAATGTATATAATCTCTGTGTGATGCATATATTTCATATTATATGATGTATGTTGCATTCATACTATTTATTATAGCTGAACTGTAACATTAAAGCTATTATAGTTTATTTATCCATTTTAAGTCATAATCTAGCTTTTTTAAATATGTGCTATTAAGAGCTTACCATGTGTCTGGCACTGTGCCTGACTGACATTTACATATTGCTTAATCTACATAAAACCCCATGCACAGCTATCCTCACTTTGCAAATAGGTAAACTAAGGCTCCAAAGACTACACAATGACACTTGTAACTTAAAATATGATCTTTTAACTAGTAGTTTCTGCATCACCTTGGAATTTGGTAGTAGCAAAGAATCTCAGGCTGATGAAATGGGCTATGTTTAAGCTGTCCCTGTGATTTTTTTTTTTTGCCAGTCGTGGGGCTTGAACTCAGGGCCTGGGCACTGTCCTTGGGCTTTTTCCTCAAGGCTAGCACTCTGCCACTTGAGTCACAGCACCATTTCTGGCTTTTTCTATGTATGTGGTACCGAGGAATCGAACCAGGGTCTTCATGCTTGCTAGGCAAGCACTCTACCACTAGGCCAAACTCCCAGCCTGTTCCTGTGACTTTTTACACACATTAAAGTTTAAGATGCAGAACTAGACAATAGGTAGGAATTTAACTTAGCTGATTCCTAAGTCCAGTGTATTTATTTTCTGCTTTGGTTGTTGGTATTAATTTCTACCACTCAGTGTTCATGAGGTAATGATGGGAAATCCAGTACACATATGCCTTGGAAAAATTCAAATAAGAATCAGGCCCCCGTGCCTCACTCACAATGCTGAGATCTGAGGGTCACAGTTTGATAGCAGATTTTTCTGGCAGAAAAGTCCATGAGACTTACTCACAATTAACTACCAAAAAGCCCATTATGGACATATAGCTGAAGAGGTAGGATGCTAGCATTGAGCAAAAAGCCAAACAAAAGTACAAATCCCTGAATTCAAACCTCAGTACCAGCACAGATATGTGTGCACGCACACACACACACACACACACACACACACACACACACACATACACACATACTCCACACACAAAATCGACAGGAGAAAAGAGACACAAAAAAGACAGCGTATCTTTTCATCAGTTTTTATCAGCATGAATGGTACAAATACAAACTATCTTAAAATTAGAAAATTCATAAAAACTTAAACAAGTAGCCTATTTGTTTTTCTTCATCCATACAATTTAGGAGTGGTTAATATTTGATATGTTAATAATAAATATTTTAATATAGTATATTGCATTTGGTTTGGAATATATCAAAAGGAAATACAAAGTGAGCTCCAAAAGATAAACTTTTATTGAATGTATGAAACAGAACATAAAATTTCATGGCAATTACCATTTAATCTATTTATGTTTAGAAATGTATTGAAAGAGAAACTCATAACTTGGTTAATTGATATGAATTATTAATTGCTCATTTGAAAAGTGATGAGCAAAACTGTACTTGTTGGAAAAATTTTCTTTCTCGGTGGCTTTAACCTTTGTGTCATTGGTTTTCTGAGAACACAAAGGGAAAGAATGACAGAAAGATTCTAATCATCCAAAACTAGAAGGTGACAAAACAGTGAACATCTCAGTGACTCTATAAAGGTTAATTGAGATTGAAATGAAATAGTTCTTTCTGGCCCCACTCCAGCAGACTGAAGTGTGATTCTCTGGGGACACACCCTAGCATCTGTATTTTACTAAATTGCCCAGGCAGTTACAATAAGCAGCCAGAATTGAGGCCTATATATCCAATGATTTTACATTCTCAGGAAAATTTCATATTTTCCCAGGTTCTTAATGACTATTTTTCAGAATCAACTTCCTGATAATACACTTATCTTGATAAAATTCCGGGGGGGATTTTAAACATAAAAAAAAGAAGATATATCAAAGCAAAAAATATGTGCCTTTTTCCTGTTGCCAGCTGTTCTTCTATTTTGTATAACTTGCTGTGAATTATAAAAATCTATTCACACCTATTGATCTTTTTTAATTTGGGGCGTAAGAAGAATTTGGGACTGAAGACATTTGGGACATGGCAAAATTTAAAGATAATGAAAGAATATGAAATGTTTGCAACCCAGGATAATGTGCCTAACATGGTAGTGGTAGTGGTAGTGGTAGTGGTGGAAGTGGTAGCGGTGGTGGGTTTCTGTGTGTGTGTGTGTGTGTGCACACACATGTGCACCATTGCTGTATCATGAACTCAGGGCCTAAGCATTCTCCCTTAGCTTTTTTCCCTTAAGATTGGCACTTTGCTGCTTGAGCCACAGATCTACTTCTGGGTCTTAGGGAGTTCACTGGAGATAAGAATCTGAAGCACTTTCTTGTTCAAGCTGGCTTCAAACCTCATTCCACAGATCTCAGCCTCTTCAGTAGTTAGGATCACAAGTATGAGCTAGTGCACCCAGCAAATATGCTTACCTTCTTACAAAACCAATCATTCACTCTATTACTTTCCTGCATTTGAATATTTAGTGTTCAAAATGGAATCCTCAGCCTTCATTTGCTCAAGCAAATTAGAGATAAGATCTGAGCCTATCTCACTACCTGAGAGAAAGACAAATAGCACGATGAATTAAAATGTCAACCCAGTTTTCGATCACTCAGTAATGGCAGATAGTAAGATGATGAAAATGTAAGTGATGATACCTGTCGTCCTAATTCCATTGAAAAGAGCTGGGGGTGGCTGAATAAATTAAGGAAGCAATCAATAAAATAAAATGAATGTTTCTGTTAGTAATGAATGATTCCTAAAAACTGAAATGCTAAAAATGGGGCAGGATTTACTAACTCTTGTGTCTTTTTATGCTAATATTCAGTAGCAAGTTTCATCTACGAAAGTGAAATTTTGCTTAATATTCAATCTAAAATGAATGTCTTTTTTTAGCTTTTTCAGCCTCCAAATGGGAAAGTAGAAACATTTATTATAATATTTTACCCATTAAAATTTACCTTAACCTTCACAACAATTCTTCATCAACTTTAGTATCATCCTAAATCTTGGAAATTACTCCATAATGCTCACATGACTGCCTGTCAGACAGCTCTTGAGTTATGACAGCCTTTAAACAGCCTGTAACTGGACAGGATTTCCCCATTTGGACATAAACCACTTTCTCAGGAGTGAGGATTGGACAGGTACAATCCTTCCCATCACCATCAGCTGGATGGACTACATGACTGACTATTTTCAGCATGGTGACTGTTGACACCCTCGGGGAGCTGTATGTCAGAAATGCATTTGCTCCCTCTCTTTTTTTTTTCCCTGAGAACTCCTCAGGAAACTGTCTGCAGGGTTATGCAGCTATTCTTAGCAAGTTCATGATATGTGCTATTTTTCAGCAAAAAAAAAAAAAGATTTCTCATCTTGTGCTTGATGCATACTCAAATTGAGACTCTAACTTGGAAGAGAATTGTTTGTACCTGTAGAATTTGTGAGGGGAAAAATTTGTGGGAATAGCAATTTAAACAAATGTCATAATGCCCTGGAAGGGTGGGCAACTTTTCTTAAGGAATCAAAAAACATTAGAGGCAGTGTATCAGTTAATTCTTCTGTAGCTCTAACAATGTTACCAGAAAATGTAAAGCTGCGATGGAAACAAAAAAATAAAGAGAATCTCAATGAGGCTGTCACTAGCAGCAAACTCACATGTGACTCACTGATGTGAAGCCATCTCAAGGGAAGCCATCTTGGTTAGGGTAGCCATCTTGATTGGCTCAGCCTATAACTGAAATGTACTTTCCTCTACACACAACATTAGTATATTATTTTGTTCTGGCAGGTATCTACTAGTTGGTGCAAATACATTTTGACTGAAAGAACCATTGAGAGAGAGAGAGAGAAAGAGAAATCGTACAAAAACTGCCCTGAAGCAGCAAGATGTAGAGGGATTTGGTTAGTCAATATAATGCTTATTAGCCCTTTAAATCCTGCTCTATTATCGTATTATACAATATGGAAAATAAGTTTAACACAACCCATGTCCTCAAGGAGATGATGAAACCTACGGAGTTTAGAGTAAAATACATGAAATCATAGACTGAAGATAAGTTTCCTGACACTATAAATAGGATACCAAATTGATTTGGCTATATAAGGCTACAAGGCACAGTTCTAGATCTATTCTGACTCTCTTTCTCCCTGTATCTCTCTGTGTGTTTGTCTATCTCTCTCTTCTCTCTCTCTCTTTCTCTCTCTCTGTGTCTCTCCTACTCCGTCTGTCTGTCTCTCTCTCCCTCCCCCTCCTCTCCCTCTCTCTTCTCTCTCTCTCTTTCTCTCTCTCTGTGTCTCTCCTACTCCGCCTGTCTCCCTCTCCCTCTCCCTCTCCCTCTCCCTCTCCCTCTCCCTCTCCCTCTCCCTCTCCCTCTCCCTCTCCCTCTCCCTCTCCCTCTCCCCGCTCCCGGGAATCTTGTCCCTGTCCCTTATTAAATGTACATCATATTCATGGGCAAAATTTTTGCCTCTGTCCTAAGAATTCACTTCACTTAAAACAATAGTTACTTACCATAAGCTCATTAGGGAATTAAATGAACTGCTTATTGACCACTGAATATGATTCTTGGGGTTTGATAATAGTAATTATTGGTATCATTTGCTATAAGCAAATGCTTGTAGATAACCTTGATGAAACGCTAGACTGGATTTGTAGTTTCTAACAAATTCAATAAATCTGGAAATGGAGATTCCTAACACAAATACTGCTTTTTTTTCTTTTTTATTTAATTTTATTGTCAGGATGATATACAGAGGGGTTACAGTTACATATGAAAAGTAGTGAGTACAACAGCATTTAGCAAGGCACTTAGATATTTGTGTCTCAAAGAAATGTAGCAATTCACTAAATCACTGCTGGTGATTTAACATACACAAATTCCTTAAAATTTGGAGGATTAAAACAATGCAAAACATAAAGAACTGGATGTCCTTCCATTGCACAGGACATAGTGTACTGCCCTGGTCTGCCCTCCTGCATTCCAGAAGATGACTGTGTTCTACAGAGTACTTGAGTACTAAGCCTCACTCAAGATACTTGAGTCTTTCTCTTTGGGCCATTTGAGCAAGGATTAGGAGCTTCTTTTCACTGTAGCTTACTTCCCGACTGTTATTTAGTATCTCAAAACAATGGTCAGCATTAACCATTTTGTGTTATCAAAGAAAGAGTTCTCTCATGTGTATAATTTCAAATTAGCATCCCATTATTTAGTGAAACCATGCAGTCAACTTCATTTGTAATGAATCAGAAGGTAAAGGAGATAGTCTATTATTTGTCTTTAATCAAGAAGACAAGACACTATTTGTTCAGAGCTCCAAATTTAACAGCAGGACAGAAAAAAGTGATCCTTTAAAGCAGGGGTGTTTGGGCAAAACTTCATCCAGAAATTGACAGTCCAAACGTACACTGCAAACACATTTCTTTTCAACGGAAGACAGGAGATCACTGGGGATCTTTTCTTTCCCTCGGCGTGTTCCTAGTTTCCAGATACAAGAATATCATTACTCACTGAAGAGTGTGTTTGAAAACATCACAAGAGGTCATGACCAAAACCACCCAGGGGAGTATTTAGTCCAGCATAAATCCAACTTTTCCCCCCTTCAATGTACTTAAGATTGTCCTGCTGACTGTGTCTATTTTTTCAAAATACCATGATTTTAATAAACCAGAAAGCTGGACACCATGCAGGAAAATAGGCTAGGCTCTTGCAAATAAATACTCCCATCATATAAACACTTTATAAATTAAGTTAGAGCCAGCAACAAACACTGCTTGTCCCATTAGTGTTCTTTCATTTATTATTTATTATTTCATATTATTTCTCCTAATTACTCCTCAAGGAAATCCCAGTTTACTTAACTTATAGCTAGAGAAACTGAGATTCAGATAGTTCAATTTGTTCAAGCCAAGCAACTAGTAGGGGAAGGAACTTTTATTAAACCAAGATATAAGCCAGGTGCTGGTGACTGAGATCTATAATTCTAACTATTCAGGAGGCTGGGATCTGAGGGCTATAGTTAAAGCCAGCATGGACAGGAAAGTGGATGGGACCCACCCTTATTTCCAATTAACCAACAGTAAGAAAAGGGAAAAAAAATTAAAGTGGAGCTGTGGCTCAAGTCATAGAATGCTAGCCTTGAGCAAAAAAGCTACAGAACAGCATCCAGTACCATAACCAGCACAAAAACCAAACCAAATAAAACAAGATATAGAACTTATTTCTTGCTCCATATGCCATATGAATTCAATGCGGTGACTACAAAGTTGATCCTCCAAAAGCTGAGCCTCCGTTAGAAATGGGAGAGGAAGGAATACATTACAGTATGTTCAGGGTTCTGATCCTGGACCACAGCCCAGCTGTTCAGTTTCTGTGATTTGGAAACAACCCTTAATGCTCATTGATGGGAGCATCCATGAGCAGTATTGCACAACAGAGTTAGAGCCCTCTGGATAAACTGGAGCATCAATGACAAGGCATCCCACAATCTCTCTTACAATCACTTCATCTTCTGCCAACATGGGCAAAGCTTTATTTACTGCCTTCTACATGCAACCAATCTACTGTGAATCAGCAACTAGTCCACTGATGCACCTTTACAACGCATAAATTACACTTGGATTCCCAGTTCACAACGCTGACATTTAGGTGTGTGCTGATGAGAGAACCTTCCATAATATAATGTTCAACATGGTTGATGTGCAAGCCTTATGCATTCACATAGGCATAAGCCATTAATGCAAAAAGAAAAAGAAAAGGATAAAATGATGAAAATCATTCACTTCAAATTGAATAATTTAAATGCAATCCAATAAGGTCTTTTCACATAAAAAATGTCAGTCTAGCCAAGCTCTTGGTGCTTCATGCTTCTACTCCTCGCTAGGCTGAGATCTCAGGATCATGATTCAAAGTCAACCCAGAGAGAAAAGACCATGGAATCTTTTCTCCAGGTAAACACCAAAAACACTTCAAGTGGATCACCAGCCTGGAGCAAAAAAACTAAGTGATAGATCACGACCCTGAATTCAAGACTCAGCACTGATACACACACACACACACACACACACACACACACACACACACACACACACACACACGCACGCACATCAGTTTTTCAACCAGTTCCTCAAAACTCTTAAAAATTCAACTAAATATCAAAACTGTGGAATAGCAAACCCTATGTCACTTCGGAAAGTAACACATCAGGAAAGATAGCATGCATAAATATTTGTCACATGAATTTAGTCATAGAATAATTGGAGAGAAAAGGTAACCTATTCCATTCCCATCATTATATTTCATAGCAATTCCATCTCTGCAACAGCCTTAACAGGTGATATCACTTTCTGCATTTTACAGACAAGCCAACTAAAGGGTAGGAGAGAGAAGGATTTCTCTTCCAGAAATTCTTGATGTCCTTCAAATGATGATATGAAAAGCCATAGACTTCTGGTGCTTGTACACACACTGGACTTAAAATAATTAGCCCTTTGGATACCTGCAGATACCCGTATTCTTTGAAACTTTTGGAGAGGAAGTAGGATTCAGACCTAACAAAAGCAAGTTAACTGCCATTTAGAGTGGTGTTGGTCATCTGTTGCAGGACCACAGATAATCTTGGGGTTCCTGGCAGTATAAGATCACTCTTATTCAAGTGAACCAATCAAACTTCTCAGAGAGACTTGCAAATTCACCAAGTAAACCTACAAAGAGTCCCAGTGTGCAATTGCTGAGATACTTAGCTAAATTTGCTATACACATGGCACTCCATCCAGTCCTCTACTCTCAAGTAAGGTAAAGCATCTGATCTTCACTACAGAACTTTGTAACCCAGGGCTAGGGGTTCCAGTAGGTTTCATGTTGGTCTATAAATAACTGTGGCTCTACAGTGCATTATATTACTTAATGGAAGACTTTAATTGCTAACTTGGATTTTGTTTGTGCTTTGATGAACCATTTGCTATCAGAGATCCACTACCAAATGAATCTCTATACGATTATTGTAGAATGATAGGTCTTCAGATTTCCGGAATTACAAATCTGTCATTGTTCCATACAGTTAATGCAAAGAAGGATAAAATAATCCTTCTGCAGAAATGGCTTCTGTTTATTCCATTTGGATTTTAATTACTAATACTTAGGAGTTGTATTATTTGGAGAAAGTAACAAATCCCAAGTCTTAAGCACATCTGATCAACACACTTTTTTTGTCCTGTTGTGGGTACATATGCATAGAATGGCTGCTTTTTCCCCCCTTCATTAGGAAAGCATTTGTGCAGAGAAATATAAGCCATTACATAACATTCAAATTGGAAGGAAGTGTCATCTATCACTCAGCTTCTTTTCTAGTATGAACTTTAGACGCTTTTGGTATCAAACCCCCAATACAGTATTTCAACCATGAATATCATGGTATATTTGGAAATGTCTGGAAGTTATATATTAGTCCCTTCTGTATCTTTGCATTTGTCTATGTGCATGACTCTCTACTCTTTACTAATATCTACTTAATTTACATGCTTACAATAACTATGTTATTATGCTGAATTAATATAGAATTTGGAGCTATTAATAAATTATACATATGTCTTTCAGATATTAACGTAATGTTATAGAGGACAAGCAGATTCATTTGGGGCTTTATTTTCTTGTTTTGAGTGATCTGGAAAATGATATTCTTTTCCTCTAATAATAATTTATTTTTAATTTTCTGTAACAAGAATATTGCAACATTCTTCTAACAGTATTACAGTTTGAATCATACATAAGCTACCGGAATACATTATTTATACCAGAAGACTTATGAGTTTATAGAGTGAGGATGTGTTTGCCTCCTAATGGATTAGAAAATTATGAACCTAATACTTTGCCATAACATCTAAGTAATACGACATTAATTTCTCAGCTTTTTGTGTTATGAGTACTATAAGGAAATTTTTCTGAAGATTTTTTTTCAATTTATGGATCTCAGCATCCTTAGACATATTAAGAAATGATTGCTTCCCCAATAGAGCATGTTTTCAATCCATAGTACTAGAGAAAAAGGCTGTGGTTTTCCATTAAAAGTTGAACTCATTTGCTCTAATAGCTCAAGTGCAGATGTGCTCAATTACAACATATTCTCACCAGAAAGTTCAGAAGAGGTATTAACCATATGTGTAATGTCAACTATTGAAATACATACAAAAAATGCTGGTTCAAAGCCCTTTTACTTGCCATTGCTTAGTCAGATTAATGGGTTGACACATTAGTTCCACTGTTATGCCTTTCTAGGGGGCAATCTTCTAAAATTAGGGTCTGCCACTCTAGAAGCATCAAAATTGTCCATTTTAAATTTAACTCCATCCTCTTCTGAAGCCATTAGAGGTGTTTAAAAGGGGACTTTTAGCCATTCTATTCAGCCCAATAATCTTAAAGTTCAAAAGGCGAAAAGCATTTCTCCCCATAAATAAAATGATAGACAAAACTATTTTCCATGAAGTTTCAATTTCAGTGCAAATAAACTAGGTAATTCCATTGGCTATTATTAAGGTCACCACCGCCTTCATTGACCATCTGGTTTAAGACTAAAAAGAAAATAGGTATTATTTCTAACATGGACAGAAATGAACTAAATGTCCACTGCTTCCTTTGTAAAGTACTGCAAATTCAGTTAACTCACATATTAACAATCTTTATGAAGCAATTACTGGAAAAAGTAGCCTGCAGCCTTTTTGAAGCTAAATCACTTAGAGGAGGGGAAAAAAGGAAGAAAAGAAATAAGTCGTGTCTTACCATTAATTATCATTATCATATTTCCATAGTTACTGTTTTCCATAGGATAATTCGTTGCATAATATTATTGCATGCCAAATACTGGTGGGCCAGATTTTACTGTTCCAATTTCTATAGTTTTCCTATATGCAAACTCCTACTTGTTGGAAACAAACTTTATTTTAGAGTTAAAAACATTATTCCCTGGTAAGAAATAATGCCTAATGTTTGCCAATTTTTTATCTCCTGCTTCTTTTACAATCTTAGAAAGGATCCAAACAGTTTAAGAAACTGGTTGAATATGTTTTTAAAAGTCATTCTCAATGTATATTGTGTATTTAATTATTATTCTCTGCTACATCTGAGAAATATCATTACTGGATCTTGATATGTGCATTGGTTCTAGCTAATAGAAACTAGAGTGTATCAAAGAGAAAAGGAAAGTTATAGCTTTGTGCTTTTCTTCTTCTGCAAGTATGCAAAGCTACAAACATGTTGTTCGAAGAGAGAGGGAGAGAGAGGGAGAGAGAGAGAGAGAGAGAGAGAGAGAGAGAGAGAGAGAGAGAGAGAGAGAGAGAGAGAGAGAGAGAGAGAGAGAGAGAGAGAGAGGGAAAAGAGAGAAAATTGCATTTAATTTGATTTGAGTATTATAGCTAGGGTGACTTTATTCATACATCATTTGCATCATTTGTGAAAAATGAAGTTCTGCTGTGTTGCGCTGTTTTTCTGACAGAGAAGCCACTCAGTTCGTATTATGCTATTCATTCAGTGTCAACATTCAGCACACACTTTCTGACCATCCTGTTTTCTGCCTTCCTGGCTGGTGTACAAAGATGTCAGCCTAAAAACAGGAAGGAAGTGGGTTGGGAGCAAGGCAGGGGTAGAAAATAAGTTCTTTTGGGTTGAAGCTATTTCTATTCAGTCAAGTCATTGGGAATTATTCACTGTCGAGATTAATGATTCCTTACAGGTGGGCAGAGGACTGAGCAATATCACCAGTAATTTCTCCTGACAAAATCCATTATGCAAGGATTCTAGCAGGGAAGAAGTAGGGAGAGTTTGTTAAAACACCTCTGGAATAGAGCACTTTGGCCCAGAAGCTGGCACAAAGGAGCTGCCCCAATGCAGGGGACTGGAACACGCAATGAAAGTGTTCACAGCAGCGTTTTCAAACAATCAGCTTGCTACTCTCAGAGCAAATTATTTGCTTGTGGTTTTTTCCATTGGGGGATTTAAAAAATTACAACTCAGTCTCCACTTTCCCAGGAAGACAGATGTGCCCTCTGGGAGTACAAAGAAATGTATAAAGTAAAAGAACAATTGAGGCTAGCTTTCTGTGTTCTTCCTTGCTTGCTTTGCTTTGCTCTTTTCCTTTCCTTCCTTCCTTCCTCCCCTTTTATTCTTTCTTTCTCCTTCCTTCCTTCTGTCTTTCCTTCATTTCTTCCTCCTCTCTCCTTCTCTCCTTTTTCTTTCCTTCCTCCCTTCTCTCCTTTCTTTCCTCTCTGCCTTTGTCTACTTCCTTTTTTATCTTTGTCTCTTCTTCCTTCCCCTTTCCTCCTTCCCTTTCTCCCTCATTACCTCCCCTTTATTCTTCCTTCCTTTCTTTTCCTTTCCTCTCATTTCTCGAGAGGGGGTAGGGGTAAGGGAACATAGAAAGCACAGAACAATGAGTTATGCCAGGAGAAACAAAAGTCCTTCCCTAAGAACAGGTCATAAGCAGAGTGTGGTGGCTCACGCCTGTAATCCTAGCAACTCAGGAGGCTGAGACCTGAGAATTACTACAGAACATGAGACTCTTATGTCCAATTATCCACTAGAAAATAAGAAGTGGGGCCAAGGCTCAAAAGGTAGGGTGGTAGCCTTGAGCTGAAGAGCTCAGGGACAGTGCCCAGGCCCACAGTTCAAGTCCCATTACACACACACACACACACACACACACACACACACACACACGCACGCACACATGCACACACAAGAGTTCTTAGAACATGTGCAGGCAGAGGTCCATTTCATTAGAGGCAGAGTTTCAGAATCACAATGGCTGGCCCTGGTTCTTGTCACAAGCTTCATGAAACAATTTGTGTCCTGGTGCCAGGCATCTGAGCCATGCCTGGAGCGCCCCTCACAGCAGCTTGCCAATAGGTCACCCTGAGTGTGCTTTGTGGTCATTAGCAGCCTCCTTTACCATGACATGGGTTCTCTGCATTTTTGTCAGGAAGTGATGCGCTGACTTCCCCTCAGCCTCCCTTCTGAGAACTGACAGAAACTATTTTATCAACCAGGACCTATTTTACACTTTGGAATATCTTGGGCAATTAAGCTGTATGTAGAAATTCAGTCATTTCCTATTTGGGTATTTGGGATGTATAGTGATTTCCTCTCTGGACCCTGATATGGTATTTTAAATTCCCTACATCATTCTGCACAGGTAGAGAGAGGGAGGAGAAAGGCAGTTGTATGGGAATTAATGTTGTTAATTATTTGATGTACTATTTTAAAAAACACATTTAGCTTTTATTTTTATATCAAACTAGAAATGTGGTGATAGCCTAGCTGTGGAAACCAATGCTAAAAAAAAGTCCATCCATCACCAGAAATCATCTTTCTCTAAGGAGAATTTTCTACTGTATTGCCAAGTGTATATTATTCCCCTGGAGCAAGGTTGCCTAACACAATTTCTGTAATATTTAACTCTAGAAGGCCTGGCAGCCTTGAGCACTGGGGTACTAATTGTATCCTATAGTTCTTATTGGGTTTTAAAACCCTGCAGTTCTGAAACATTTATCTAGTCCTAGAGTAGAAGAGCAATCAAAGTTCACTCAGCCAGAAGAACCTGAACAACATCCATTATCCTCCTCCTATTTTTAGGCCCTGGGTGAAACCACGATAAAGTAAAAATAAAAATAAACTTCCAGTTACTCAACAAATACACACCCAGTAGGAATTCTGAGCTAGCTAGGTACTGAGGATGCTATTACAAGTAAACAGACACAAATCCCGAGCTCCCCATGGAAACAAGCCAAGAACAACAACTGTTTTGTGATAACTGGGATTTGAAATCAGGGCTTCCCATGTACCCAGCAGGTGCTGTGCCACTTAAGTTATGTCCCTCTTAATTTCTGACACTCACATAGCTTCCGTGTTAGACACATGCCACTAAGCTTAACACTAATGATTAAGATGAAGTCTTGTGGACTTTTTGTGTATGGTCAAATGACAATGCTTCTTGATCTCCGCCTTCCACCTCTCTGGGATTGCACGCACATACCACTGCAACCTGAGGTTGGTGTATTTTTCCATCCCCTCCCAAATAAGGAAGCAGAAGAGAAAAACTAGGTGAATGCATAGGGGCTGGCCATAGCAGACCGTGTAATCTGTAAAGGACATTTTGGGAAGATATCCAAAGTCTGGGGAGATACTATCATGGAGAGTTCTTGAAGAGAAATATTCCAGAAGGAGTAAATGCCTCCTGATAAAGCCAGAAGCCAAGGAAGGGGTGGGGTTCATTCAGAAAACCAAAGAAACAGGTATGGCTGATAAGTGCTGAGAGGGAAGGTGGTATTGTTGGAAAGGGTGGGTTTTATTCTACGCATAGTGAGCAATTTAACAGGAATGTGACATGATATAGTATTTAAGATTAAAATTAATAATAATAGTTCTGTTACTATGCATGGGGTAGGCAATTGGTTGTAAGAGGGCCATAGGGTGGGCAAATTTGGTGCCAAGATAACCAAAGTAGTATGGGTGACAGCCGTTAGTGCTTTGGGCTATATTGAGAAAAAGTAGATGATGAAAATGAGGATATTGAATCTGTGGTATGTACTCTGGACCTACCTTTTCTGAGAAACTAAGTATTAGATCTAAATTTTGAGAAGGTTCACACCAGAGGTGAGCCTTTTCTCTTTTGTATTGCTCTTGCTTTATTGTCATGCTCGCACTCAGCAAATGAAAGGAACAGATGGGCAAAAGGAATAGCATTTTTAGTATTCTAGCATGTCGGTGTGGAACACAGAAACTACAGCAAAGACAAAGAGAGTGGTTGGTGGTGGCTGGCACCTATAAACCTAGCTGAGATCAGAAGAACACAGTTCTTCAACAGCAACCAGGGTAGGAAAGTCCAGGAGCCTCTTATCACCAATTAACAACCAAAGCGCTAGAAGGGAAGCTATGGCTCAAGTGGTAAAACACTAGATGAGAGAAAAAGAAAGAAAGAAAGAAAGAAAGAAAGAAAGAAAGAAAGAAAGAAAGAAAGAAAGAAAGAAAGAAAGAGAAAGAGGAAGGAAGGAGGGAGGGAGGGAGGGAAGGAAGGAAGAAAAGGAGGAAGGAAAGAAGGAAGGAAGGAAAGGAGGAAAGGGAAGGAGGATGGGAGGCAGAGAGGAAAGGAAGGGAGGATGGGAGGGAGGGAGGGAGGGAAGGAATCAGGGACAGTACCTAGGCCCTAAATACAAGGCCCAGAACTGGCACAAAACAAAGGAGGATGTCCACAGAGGTGATGGGTTCCCAGGCTCTGCCACCTTATCTACATGACTTTGAATTGTTTATTGTTATTCAGATGATGATGATATGAAATTTTATAAAGGCAGATCAACATGATTTTTCTTCAGCTACTAAATTAAACAAAGACTGTGCAAAGGATCATTTTTAAACATATAGCCTCTAAGGAGCTATGGAGCTACCATTTAAGAACTTCTTATTCCTTGCCAGGTGTTCAATACATGAATCCATCTCATGCAGATCTCACTATAACCTAAATAGTTAGCATTTGTTGGTAAGATTTTTCTAGGTTGGTATCTGTTCTCAACTTTCCAAACTATCAAAGTGGATAAAAAAAAAAAACATGGAGCACCTACATGTTAGACCTGGAAGCCAAGGCACCGGGGAGATTGCTTGTCATTTCAAGATCAAACTCTACATATTTATGACTCTATAATATTAAACTATACCAGGCTACCCCCGCAATGGTCTCTAAGATCCTTCATCAAGAGAACCAGGAAATTATATTTCTCCCTCCCGTTCTCCACTCCCAGGTCAAGTTTTCCAAGTTTTCTATGTACCTTGGCTAATTTCCAGTTAAAAGTGCTCTGAGCTAGTTTCCGAGCCCAGTTAGCATGTGCTGATCATGCATGTTGATATCATTCGTCAAACGCCCATCAGCAATTTGAATTTATTATGGGCTTCTTGAGAAATAAAATGATAAAAGTTGAACATCACTGAGAGTCCTTGATTTTATTTTTCATGTGGTCATTCAGTCTGTTACCATTATTTTCACTTTATTGCTTTTGGCAATATACATCCGGGCCTATTGATATGAGCATTGTAAACTAAATCTATATTATGGAGTTTATCACTTGGTTATAAAAATTCATTTATCTTGAAATTTTGGCATGATCCTTTACTGATGGAATTTTTGTCAATTTTTATTATATTAGTTATGTAATGCAAGAAAAAAAGAAGATGCAATTTCAATTCATGCTACCTTTTTTCTACCTCTTTACAGAAAATAAAATTGATGGATTTAAGATGTAAAGAATAATCAATATTTACTAGAGCATTTTAGTTATTTAAGTATTACATCATAAAATGTTTGACAGTTCTCAATAGAAAATTTTCAGAAACCAAAATGTACTTATATTTTTCAAGATTGTTTTCTGTGTGCGTACTGGTGCTGGGGCTTGAACTCAGACCCTGACTACTGTCCTCGAGCTTTTTGACCCAAGGCTAGTGTGTTCTACCACTTGAGCCATAGTTCCACTTCCAGCATTTTGGGGTTGGTAATTGGAGATAAGAATATCAGAGATTCTCCTGTCCCAGCAGGCTTTAAACCACTCTCCTCAGATCTCAACTCTGGCTTCAAGCCACTACCCTCAATCTCAGCTCAGATTACAGGTGTGAACCACCAGCACCTAGCTAGATTTTTTTTCATATATTTTTTATTGTAATTAATGAAGGATTACATGATATTTGCCAGATAGATGGTGCATTAATTCCCATACATTGATACCCTTTCACATGTCTTGGTCCCCATTACCCTCCCCCCACCCCCACCCCCACCCCTCATCTTGTTTTCCCCCCTTCCCTATCCAATTTCAAATAACCAAATACAAATATCTCCAATATATCAGGTAACAAAGTGAGATACTGTAACAATATGAGATAACCAAGGGACAGCAAAAGAGATAAGAGATAACATAGTACATTAAGGACAACAATCACTCATTATATGGCTTATGTTTCTATAGCCTAGAGATCCTTTCATTCAGCGTCCTACTATATGGCCTTTTGTATCAAGGTTTTGCTGTATTGCAAATCTCTCCTAAGAGAGCCCAAGGTTTCTACTGATTATGACAAATGAGGGAAACCATTGAGCCTAAGTTCCTTTGAGTCTGGCTTACCTCACTTAATATGATCTTTTCTAAGTCTTTCCATTTCCTAACAAATGTCTTTCTTTCTGACAGCAGCATAGAATTCCATTGTGTACAAATACCACATCTTGTTGATCCACTCATCAACTGAGGGACATCTGGGTTGGTTCCATATCTTTGCTATGGTAAATAGTGCTGCAATGAACATTGTTGTGCTGGTGGATTTAGTATCCTAGCTAGATTTTTTTTTAAAGTACTTACACTTTAACTCATATTGCAGTGACACTAATGATTAGTAACACTTGTAACATGAGGAAAATACAATGTATTTATTTTTAGATAAATTCCTATTTTAGTGGGCTTCAGAAATTTGCCACTGTAGATGATGGAAAAAAATAAGGCCTCTCATACTCAGTGTCTAAAACTCAAGCCAACATCCCTGCTTAGCACCTTATGCTATTACACCTACCTACTCAGGTGGCTGAAATCTGGCAGATCACAGCCCTCAACTCAATATTTTTTGAGTTGTGTGTCTCCCCTTACTTAACATAAGCACATAGTCAGATTTCCACTCAGAAAAAAATCCTTGTACATACAGAAGAACTGGTAAGGATTGTGGAGTCAAATAAACTTAGAATCACATCTTCTCCCTTTGTAATCTTGGTATGGCAAGTTTCCTCCTGAGCCTTGGCTTCCCCATCTAGAAAATAAGTACAGCATGTTGTCACCAAAATGCTTAGTTTCGAAGTCTGTGAATTCTGTGAATAATTACCCTATCAAGCCATTGCTTAGTCTTCAGGCTACAGCATTTTTTACACTCAGACGGTAAATTTGACAACCATAAAGATTTATAAGCTTCAGTGCCATTAGCAAAAGGAATTGCCTTGTTGAACAGGTCAGGAACCTCCATAAAACAGATCCTATGAGGCTACAATGATGTTCAAAAGATTTGATGAGTTAGGAGCACCTGGCATAAACAACAAACACTGCATGGAAATGAGTGGCTTGGATACATAGGAACCATGAGCTGACAGGGATTAGTGAACCTTAGATTAACCCAGAGTACCGCCTCCATGGAATGACTGGGTAGGAAAATAAATTGAACTCTGAAAGGAAAATCTAGATCGACTGACCCAAGTTAGAGTGCTCCATTCAGAAAGCATTATGTCCAGTTGCAAGAAAAATGATCATTGGGTTATAGGGACTTGAGTCTCAGAAGTGGAAATTTGCAGGGTATAATAGGTAGAGAATTTACCCTTCATGCCTTTTCACCTTTCTTAGGCAAAGTATATACAAATTATACATAATTTTGATCCTTGAAGTAACCTGGACAGAGGTTAAATCCAAGGTACAGTTTTGCATAATATTAAAGATTTTTAAATTTTTAGCTTGAGTCTCACATTGAAAACATGTAGAAATACCCTCCAATGAACAGATCTGCCAATAAGCTCCTGTGAGTGTTTCTCCCCCTCCCTCACATCACAATCCCTCACCTTCCCCCGTGCCCTTCTTATCATCTTTGACCATCCCATTAAGCAATTCTCCTTCTACTGTCCAAGGAGCCACAGCAAAAGGTGTGGAAATCTAAGTGAAAGGACTTTTCTAAAGCTACTTCTTGAGTTAAGGACGAAAACTCAATTATTTTCAATTGCATTCGGAGGAATGATCTACTCATTCTATTGTCATAAAAATGAGAAATTTGCTTCACAAATCATCATTGGAGACTAAGAAGCCATTGCCATGTGGTACACAAACAGTATAGGTGATTAGGATACAAAGATAAAAGAAGTGTTTACCATCATCAAGAAATGATATTGGCTGGCCATCAGTGGCTCCTGCCTGTCATTCTAGCTACTCTGGAGGCTGAGATCGGAAGTTAGTGATTTGAAGCCAGTCCAGGCAGAAAAGTCCATAAGACTCTTACCTTCAGTTAATCACCAGAAAAGCTGAGATGGATCTGTGGTTCAAATGGTAGAGTGCTAGATTTGAACAAAAATGTTTAGGAACAGTACCCAGTCATGAGTTCAATGGACAGGAGTGACAAAAGGAAGGAAGGAAGGAAGGAAGGAAGGAAGGAAGGAAGGAAGGAAGGAAGGAAGGAAGGAAGGAAGGAAGGAAGGAAGGAAGGAAGGAAGGAAGGGAAGGAAGAAAGAAAGGGAGGGAGGGAGGGGGGGAAAGGAAAGGAGGGAGGGAGGAGAGAAAGGAGAGAGGGAGGAGAGAAAGGAGAGAGGGATATTGATAATGATACCCCCTCTCCTTGTCAAGCACATGGTCAGTGTGGGAGTTTGAGATGAGGCTGGCTCTTAGACCATTTGTAGCTTGCAGTTTCATTGAGGAGACAAGAATGGAACAAACAGAAAGAATATTCCTTATAGGCTTGGAAGAGTACACTGGTTTCACATTTACTGAAAGATTTTGTGAATGTTCAGCAATCTTCCATTTGATTTAGGTCCATAAACAAATTTAAGGTAGGTAACTGTCTTCGATGGTGGACATCAAGTATTAAATTGTCCATTTTATGACTGAAGTAAAAAATAGGTCAAGGCCAGAAGCATGGCCTAGTACTGGTAAAGTGCTTACCTGGCATGCATGAAGGCCTGGGTTCAATTCCTCAGTACCACATAAACAGAAAATGCCAGAAGTGATGACATGGCTTGAGTGGTAGAATGCTAGCCTTGAGAAAGCCATACTGCTCAGGCCCTGAGTTCAAGGCCTAGGACTGGCAAAAAAAAAAAAAAGGTCAAATAGTACATACAAAGTCATCCAGCTTGTATTGAGTAGAATCAAAGCTGAAATCTAAGCTGCTCAAATCCAGACTGTCTACATTTATATCTGTGTCTCCATCAGTACCTGAGCCATCTGCCGTGAGGTTTCCAAGGCAGGAACACATCTGTGGCACAGAGTAGAGGGAAGTCAGCCTTGTAGGGATTGCTTATGAGCTGGACCTTGAAGGATGTGTGGAAAAGTAAGGATGTCGTATCCTGCTTTTGTGGCCCAGATGCTGGGTGTGTAGAAAAGTGGGTAAGTTCCATATAGGGAGACCTATAATATAGAAATTCACAACAAGAAGAAGTTCAATTGTGTTGCTGGAAGTATTCAGTGAGATGATATGAACACTGTAGTTACCTATTAATTTTTTTTTGCCAGTCCCAGAGCTTGAACTCAGGGCCTTTGCACTATCCTTGAACCTTTTTGTGCTCAAGCCTAGCACTCTACCATTTGAGCCAGGATGCCACTTCTGATTTTTTTTCCCAGGAGTTTATTGGAAATAGGGGTCTCATGGACTTTCCTGCCCAGGAAAGCTTCAAACTGAAATACGTAGATCTCAGTCCCCTGAGTAGCTAGGATTACAGGCACGAGCTATCAGCACCCAGCTATATATTTAATTTTAAGTGTATGTGTGTGTGTGTGTGCACGTGCACACATGTGCAGAAATGGTAATGGCAATCTTCAAACTCAACTATGTGGACACAACCACAGTAAACAACAGAGTACTAACTTTACAGTTCTACTGAAGTTTAGGAATTCATAGATAGTCAAGGAGGTTTGAATTGCTCAGGTCAGCACTGTCTATTCAAAAAGTCTGCTTATGCCTGCTTTTCCATCATTGTGGCCACTTTGTCCTTTAGTGACCTTACCAACATGTTTCAGAAATTTTCAATGCTTTGATTCCCTCATATAGCAGCAAAACCATTTTGGAAATTAGCAGTCATTTTTACTTGGCATTAGGCATCACTAAATGACTCCTGTCACTGTTCTGCACATTCTCTTCATTCCAGAATGCTGTTTTCCTCACCTTGGATTTATTGACACCAATTTATTTTGCCTTGACATTGGCATTAACAGGGAAATGGCATTGTTTTATCCTGACATTATGAAATCACCTCCCAAGACTTGCTTTGACATTGTCAGGTGACAGACAGCAGACAGACTTGAATTACAGTGGTTTCCCCAGGGTCAGAGGGAGGGGGGATCATTAAGAAAAGTTACTTCTGTGTGATCTGAGTAAGTATTTTTCATACTTAAATATCCCTAATGTTTAAATATCCTAAGAAGGTTTAGAACACTCCTGCTCTGTGTGTGTGTGTGTGTGTGTGTGTGTGTGTGTGTGTGTGCGTGTGTATGAAAAATTAAGTCTCTAAGGAGACATTACTTTAGCATTACTTAGAAGTGTGCAAAGGCCTTGAAATTCTGTCTTTAGAAAAAAGACCATACATTGGAATTAATGACACAATTATCTCTTTTCAGCCCCATCCCCTCGCATCTCTTAATACCAAGAGTAGTGTGCTCTTCCCCCAGACAGACTGTGGGTTGTTTCAATTTTTTTCAATTCAGCACAGCCCGAGGCTGGGGAGATTGTCTTTCATAATTCCTACATCATCTCCAAGCATACCAAACCCTCCCGCATGCTCTCTCCTCTGTCTCCAGAATAGCCCCTCGCCTCCCTCCCACCACTGCGTGCTCCATGGGAACTTTAACCTGTTTTCACAATTTAACTAATCATTTGCCCATTAAAAAACAAAAGTCACTGAGTTCCTTCAGGGCCTCAGGATCTCCTACACCTTCTTATTAGTCACAATGCTCAGATGATAATAAAAGCTAATCTAATATGCTTAATGAAAAATAATGGGAATGCTTCTGACCTCTTATCTCACAGTGGGGACATCTGTGCTGCTTTCCTTCTCCTCTATCCCTTCCCCGGGTGTGCTTGGCATCTTGGAAGGAAGAAACCCTCATAAAAGTCATATTTGCCCTTGAATATTCATAGGTGGCTCAAAAGTACCAGTGGCTCATGTCTTCCTATCATACTAGCTACTTAGGAAGCTGAGATCTTGAGGATTCTGGTTTGAGACTATCTTAAACAAACAACAGCACAAAGCATACTAGACTTGGTCTCAACAGAAGAGAAATGGGTGTGGTAATAAGCACCTGTCACCTCTGCTATTCAGGGAAGCAAGGAGGACATTGCTTAGCAGTATTCCATGTATTCTCAGTTAGCTTCCTCTCCCATTCTCTGTCAGTATACTAGTTCACCCTTCCCTCCAAAGAACTGCCTTATCCTGCCTTCTCAGCTTGACAGATAGTCTTCTCTCCTATTCCTCAGAGACTAAAATGAGATTTTTTTGTGTGGGTCATGGGGCTTGAACTCTGGGCCTGGACACTGTCCCAGAGCTCTTCAGCTCAATGATACTGCTCTACCCATGGGCCTGTGTGGACCCTGAGCTCTTCAGCTCAAGGCCACTGTCCTAGTCCTGGAGCCACAGAGATTAATTGGAGATTACATGGAGAGATTAATTGGAGTTACATGGTCTTTTTGCCCGATCTGGCTTTGAATTGGGATCTTCAGATCTCACCCTTCTGAGTAGGTAGGGTAACAGGCATCAACCACCACGCACAGCTAAAATGAGATTATTTTTAAAAAAGAATAAAATTCCTTTCACCTCTGGCTCCTCAGCCTACCTGCATTTCATCCACACGGGTCTTTCTCTCTCCACTGTCCTACTCCAAGCTGGCATCAAGTTAGCATGGCCACTGGGTATTTATTAAGAGTTAGGGGAGTAAAAAGGCAAATTGTGTCTACTCATTTTATAATTCTGAATTGCATATCTCCACCAGTGCCAGGGCCCCTGTTGCATATTAATGGATATAATGACAAAAAGCAGGTAACAGGTATGGGGTAGATAAGTAGTAAACCTGAGTCTCCCACGAACTCAAGTTATATGAAATAGGCTTCTTTAAGTTATTTTAAATTGTGTTCTGATCCCCTCTCTTGGAAAGGTGATAAGAATGTTAGTCACAGCTATGGTTTTGGCTTGATCTTCACAGGTAAATTGTCTCTTCATTTTGCATTACTCTATGCCAGTTAACAATGAAATGACCAGCCACCTGCATATCCTATCAACACAGCAAGCTCTACTTCTTCCTCCCACTTCTGGGGCTGTGAGGGGAGAAGTGTCTAGTACCCTTGTAGGATCATGGGATCATGATCAAACCTTTTCTGATACAAATTTTGGACATTTGAAGTCATACGTAGCTTTCTTAGAAATAGATATATTAACGCAAATGCTAAAATGACTCAAAATGTGATGGCATGATTCATTCCTGATTGTTACTGTCATTTCAGTAAAAAAAATTGTTTTCTGCAGACACAATGATTTCTCCCATTGACACTGCAAGATGTATTGTATTCATTCATAAAATGATTTTATTGAATGACAACTCTTTTGTGCAACTACTTAAAATAATAAAAATATAATATATGTCTGTATTTCATATCTTCAAGAATATGTATGGGTGTATGAATGCTAGGAAATTTGAGAAAAACCAAAAAAGTATATATATATATATATTTCTTTAAAGTGCATTATAATCATAAACTGACACATTGAATTGAAACTCCTTTGCACAACTACTTAAAGGTAATTTAAAACTTTAAATTAAACAAATGTAATTACTAAAACCCACTGCTTTCTTGTAAACAAAGATAAGCACTGGTCACATTTTGTTACAGTTTTTAAAAAATATATTTTCCAGTGTTTTTTTTTCCTTAAGCTCCACATTACATTAGATTTATGTAGACATACAAAACACGACTTCCAAGGCTCATCCAGCATATGCTTTTCCTCTGGATGTAATATGTGCTGTCCTTGGAAATGAGCATGTGTACTTTGATGTGTGTGGCACTCTGTGTGATTTACCCTCCCCAGGATCACCAACTTTCAGCTTCAGCCAAGAGTAGAGGCTTGCCATTTTATTAAACTAGACAAGTGCTTTTTCTGATGTCCAATGAGAAAAATCTGTGATTTCTCCTCACTGTTTTTAGACGCTTCTTGCCTGTGTCTGTGTCTGAAGGCACTGACCTGAATAGGAGTTCAATACATCATTAATGATCACTTTGGGGAAAGGGTGAAGCCTTCAGCTTCTAGGATTCTCAGTGAATTAATTCTTTCTGAACATTGAGCTTCTTTTCAGTTTTAAAACTTCAAACTTGTAGAGGGTGTTTGGGCAGTGCCTCCTGCTTCTGCTGCAGAATCACATATCACTGTTTTCTTAACACTTGTTGGAATTCTGTATACAATAGATTAGGCATCCTTCAAAATCAGTGGGGCTTTCTCTTTTTGTTTTTGTAACATTGGAAGCAGTTGTTTCTTTTGGTGGAATGAGAGAAAATATAGCTGCCATAGTAACTACTTTGATAATAGATGGATGAGAATAGAAAGGCTGCTCCTTAAGATCAGAGGCTCTGCACTTGATGAAATAGACTTGACTCGGGGAGCTGACTGCTTCCAAGTTGACCCCCATAACCCATTCAGCCTTGCTCCTTGGACTTACTACACCAAAACCAAGCAGGCCAGAAGCTGTTCTGTGAGAATCAAGCCACTGGTGCCACCATCTCTGAAGGATACCCACACAGGAGCCTAGATTGAGAGAAGGAAATCAAGGGTGTTTCCATGCAGTATCTTCCAGATGTCATTCAGTTGTTAGTGCTGAAATCACCTCTCCCCATTTTCATCTTTACAAAAAGCAAAATGTGGACTTCAGAGCAGAATCAGCTTGATGGTTTCCATCTCCGCCCCTCTCCCCATACTGGAAGTGCAGCTGACTTATGTACTCTGATACAGGAGGATGCACATGGAATGAGAGTTTAAAAGTCACCTCTGAAATAATGGGCACTGTCATTCCAAGGTGACCTTGCAAGGCTTTGTGGAGTACACTGCAATTGAATGCAAATATTCATGAGTTGCATGCTTTGACCCCAGGCTCTCTCAAGATTCAAACACACAGACAGATACAGATGCTGCCTCCCAGAGAGGGCCTCTGCTTTCTTTCTCAATTCAGGTACTTTGGATGGGATGGGTAGTGACAAATTCATTACCCTAGCAGAGGTAGAAATTAGCACCTTGCTCTTTCACTCTGAGTCTCTAACTCAGGACTCAAAGAGGAATCAAATGTGAACACATTCTCCTTAGATTTTGTGTTATTTTGTATTTTTAGAGCATCTCTACTCAAAGCTCCTTAACAACTTGATGTGGGTGATAAGACAAGGGATTGTATTTCTGCTTTTCTGCCCCTTAACAAGCATTGATGGCAGGTAAATACAAGATGTTTTCTTAAATCTCTCTGCCATCTCCTGTTGTTAATGCATGTGAGGGGAAAGATTCTCCTGTTCCATGGGGCACCACGTGAGATGCAGTGACAAACTAATCAAACCAAAAAGAATCACCAAAATTCATATTACAAATGTCCAACAGTCATCAAGTATGTGATTAAAAGGTGGAGTGATTCCTGCTTTTGTGCCTTTATATTGACAGATATTCTATATAAAATATTCATGCAAATAATAAAATCAAGCGATCTTCAGATCTCCATTCCTCAGTGTGGTTCTGGTGGTTCATGCCTGTAATCATAGTAGCTCATTAGGCTGAAATCTGAGGATCACTGTTTGAAATCAGACAAGTCAGATAAATCCAAGACAGTCTAATCTTCAACTAACCAGCTAAAGGCTAGAAGTGAATGTATGGTTCAAGTGGCAAAGCCCTAGCCTTCATTGAATAAAGCTAAGGGATATCATCCAGGCCTTGAGTCAAAGCCCACAACTGAAGCATGCGCACACGCGTACTCACATATACACACACATACATACACACACACACACACACACACACATACACACACACTTAAAGCCTTTCCTTAAAGTTATAGTTGCCACTAAACACAAACCCCATATGTAAACATGTGACAGCCAGACTCAACAGATAAGAGCATGGTAAGATGAAAATGATGGGTGGATGGATGGATGGATGGATGGATGGATGGATGGATGGATGGATGGATGCTAATACAGTTTTGTGACACATCTAAGGCCTCACAGATACTTGATAATCAGAGAAAATTAGAACTCAGAATTTATTCAAGATTCCAAACCATGTTTTTCCCCGCAGTTCATTGTCAGATTTAAGTGGAGAAAAGGTAGTAAAGAGTGAGGATACTCATTAAAGCCAAAACTATCCATTAGATTATAGTCTGAAAAGTTTCTTCCATACTTCCGGATCTGATCTGTACAATCCATTTTACAGCTCATCTTTCAGAACTTAGTAAAGCAGCCACACTGGCTGTATAAATGGGTCATAATCACAGCTCTTCAGCCCCCTGCCACCAGATCTCAAATGCTTAAATCAGACCTGAACGTAGCACACATACCTTTATTATTACCCTGTTTGGTGGAGGTTATTCACTCTTTGACATTTCCTTGCAAAGGATAGGAACAATTTGGAACATCTTTTCCTCAGCAATCCCAGGCTTGTTTCAGGTGGTGAAGGTAGAGGTCACTTTATTAATACAACCATCAAGGAAAGCTGTCATGGTAACGCATTGCATCGATTCCTTGAAGTGCAGGAGACAAAGCCAAAAAGAGAAACTTTCAAGTCTATAAATACAGAGCAGCAGAGCTCAAGCATAGCAGCTCACTCACAGGGTGAGACTGAGCGTACAGCTTTGAACAAAACACAAACAGAGAAGAGAAAGCTTCCCTTTGGTAATATAATGGATCACTGCAAACGTATGGGAATAAATGACCCTTTGGGTTGTTAAAGAGAAAAAAAAAGCACAGAAAAGGTAGCAGTACTCAGTCCTGGCTGGCACCCTGTGTGAATGCATGGGGTTTATCACTAAGTCTGCTTTTCTATACCTTCCAGAAAGAACTAATAAAAAAAAGAAAAGCAGTCCTGAGATCATAATTCACATTTTGAAAATAGATTGCATTTTTAGAAGAGCAAATGTGTGCAATGATTAATAACCAACACAGACACACACAGAACTGAATAATTTAGTGACAGCTCTATGTGTTTCCTTATCCAAGGTTCAAGAAAGAAATAAGTAAAAATCAAAAATTATTCTGTTCTTTCATTACGGGAATTGTGGATGGTGTGAAAATTGCCAAGATTTCTCCTACTGTGGCTTTCCGAGCTGTTATAACATGCAGCAGCTCACTTCAGCGTTCTTCCACCACATAACTCCATTTGGGTCTCACATTACCAAGATAATCTCATCTATAAGAATCCATAGATTATCCTGGGTACTCCATTTGAAACCATTCTTAATAGTGTAAGTTAGTATTGCATTTTAATTTTCAAAGAACAGTTTTGTCACAAATTAATTGCATTCTTCATATTCTTAACTTTGGACAATTGAGGAATTATAGGTGTGTTGTATCTTACCGGACACCACACAAATAAATTACTTTTATCAATAGTAAAGGGAAACCTCGATTGATTCTTCATAATCTTTATTTAAAAATCATTAAGTAATTGTAGAAAGGGATTTTAACTCAACATGTCAGTTTAGGAGTACAGTGCATCTTGATCAGGGTCACTCTTCCATCCTTCTCCTCCAGCTCTCCCAACTCTACCCATCCCCTTATTTTATCTGGTTCCATGTTACAGATGTAACATTACATCTTTTAGTGTACAGTCCAACTGTTTCCACAGGAGTATACATGTGTACTATATGTAAAGGTCATTTTCACTATGACAAAAAGAATCATATCTAGCAAATAATAATTTATGTCCAATACTGAATTAAATATTATCACGGGGATTTTAAAAATGAATCTTTCTGTTTACTATGATGCATATTACATCCTTTACTAAGATGCTCTTAGACTATCAATAACAACAGAGAGTCTAGACAAGCTTAAAATAAGTATGCCACAAAATAGTTCCATCATTTACCCTTTGAGGCCAATCTACACTGGCCTCAAGTAAAGACAAGTATAACTGGAAGTTGCCCTTGGATAGAAATTCCTAGATGGCTCTTTATAACTAATGGAGTAATGTTGAGATTGAATCTTTGTCCTTATGTTGTTTCTAGCATTTGGGAATGGATGTCTAGAACCTTGTGTTGAAAAAGATGCTGAAGTTCCATGATTAAATACCTGGCCTTCTATCTTGTTCATTCTTAGTTTATTTTGTGCTGCCATAGAAAAATATCACAGACTGGTTTTTAATGGACAAGTGTTTATGAACTCAGATTCCAAAGTCTTAGAAAGTCAAGCTCAAAGCACTAGCATCCTCCAGAGAGACTTCCTATTAATACTGCAGAGGGTATCAGGGAGTGGAAAAGCAGGGAGGAGAGAAAAGGGAAAAGAGGAGGAATGGGGAGGGATAAGGAGGGGATCACAGGGGAAAGCAGGAGTAAGAAGGCTTCAGGTACAGATGGTTCATGCTGCCTGTAAGAGATCTGAGGATCATTGTTGAAAGCCAATCCAGGAAAGAAAAATCTGAGTCTCTTATCTCCAGTTAATCAGCAGAAAGCTAGAAGTGGAGGTATAGTTCAAGTGGCAGAGTACCAGCCTTGAGTGGAAAAAACTAAGCAAGAGGTAACAGGCCCTATGTCCAAGCCTCAATACTGACATCCACATTCAAAACAGAGAGAAAGGCGCAACTCCATTCCCACAATACTGAAAGTAGTTCATTTGGGAGAACACTTCTGTAAGTTCCCACTAAACACTATTACAATGGTAATCAAATTTCAACACTAGTTTTGGGGGAGATAAAAGAATTCAAACTGTATCCATCTCCCATGTGTGGGAAAAGAAATGACACAATAGTGCTGGGAGTTTGGCCTAGTGTTAGAGTGCTTGCCTAGCATGCACAAAGACCTGGGTTCGATTCCTCGGTACCACATACATAGAAAAAAGCCATAAGTGGTGCTGAGGCTCAAGTGGTAGAGCTCTAGCCTTGAGAAAGCCCAAGGACAGTGATCAGGCCCTGAGCTCAAGCCCAGGACTGGCAAAAAAAAATGACACCATAGATGTCAACCTATTGGCCATTCCCATCCAGATCTATGCCGTTTCTGGCTTCATTTTCTGTATAAACTGGCTTGTACTGGGACTTAGGTCATAATGTGGCAGAACTCTAGAAGAGTAGCATTTAATACCATCAGCAAAGCCCTCTGACCTATCACTCAGTGGTAAGGAAGCAGAGCAGTTAGTGACTACAACAGAAAATCAACCATCTACAGAAAAGTTTCACTATGCTTGGAAATAAAGTCTACGATGACTAACAACATAGCACACTACAGTAGGTAATGATCTTTACTGTGTTTCTAGAATCTAGTTTTTTCCTTTGTGATGAGAAATAATCTATAAATCAGGAGGTCTGGGCTATATCTTAAGTGGAATCCTGTTTCCTACTGAAAGTTTGTCTGAATGGTCTGTGAAGTTTGTTACCAGCTCTAGGATATTACTGCTTCAATGAGCAAAGAACAAATGAATATGCAAGGATACTTTGGATTCCTCTTATCCTATAGTTGTGACTGCTGCTGACTTGGATCAGAGTAGTCTATAATAATCCACACAACAATCCACTCTACTATTTCCACTTGAAGTGCCCATAATTCCCACTCATTTGCATGGCTCTGCTCCTGAACACACACAATTGCTTTGATCTAGAACTACCAAAGTCTCTGTAATGCTCTCTTGAAACATACATCAAGGATGACTGCTTATACCCATTACTATGGCTATACACGGGGCCAGAACTTCAACATTTGACCCCCAACATTAATTGAAGAACGAGATGTTATTATGGGAGGTGTCCTATATATTGCTGGCCTCAACCTACTAAAGATCAGTAGCAAGCCATCTCTTACTCAGTTGTGACAACCCAAAAAACATCTCCAGACACTGTCCAATGACGAGGTCTTCTACTTCTTTTGCTCCACACTTTATAACATCCATTCAAGCTCTTCTTCAAATCTGTACCTGCAAAACTAAGTCTCTCCTGACCAGTAAGTATTTTCTAAGTAATAACAAAGTCTCTATAGAACTTACCGACTCTTTAAAGTCAATACTTTGGTCTATTCTCTGGCCAAATTCACTTTTCCATATCTTTTTTCTTGATAAATGATTGTTTTCTTTTCTTAGGATTTGCAACTGATTTCTTCCTTATGATGTATCTGTATACTCAAAACTGAAACGTTAGATTCTCTCTATACTATCTATAGAAGTTGACTCCAAGTCTATTTTCTCTTCTTTCCTGTTTCTCTAGCCTAAAGCTCAACTCCGTTTATTAAAGTGTCTAATTTCCTGACCCCTAGTCTGTCCTTTTACTCATCTGGTCTCACCTTTGTTTTTCCCTTTAAAATTCTACCCTGCATATACATCTCTGCAACTTCTGATTGCCTGTTGTCTAAATTCTGCAATGAGTTGCATAAAAATGTTCATAATCAGGATGCAGGGCTGCGCACAATTTTCCTTTCTCTTTTGTGTACCCAATATTCCAGCTACAGCCTCCTAGTCATTCATTAGCATGTTCCCTGTGTCTCTCAGTCAAGCCCTGGTCGGAAAACTGAAACCATATTTCAGCAGAGAATATTTATGAAAGCAAATGGAAAAACAAATATTTGAGGGTCTTAAAATGAGAACAGAACACTGAAGTAACTTTTAAGTCACAACTGCTCCTCTAGGCAAGAACTGACTCTGGGGCTGAGAAAAGGAAAGCAATGGAGTTTTCAGAAACCAAATGTTTGAATGAGAATCCTCACACACCCTCCACAGAGGGACAATGCAGAATATTGCATATAGAAGCCCTTGCAACAGGGCTCAAGAAAAAGGAAAGAGATGCTGCCAGAGTATGCAGAAACTTCCAAGTATGTGTTGAGACGAGTTTTGGGGAAAGCTGACTGATGAAATCCAATAAGCAATACTGTTAACAAGAGCCATCAAACAGGAGCAAGGATACTTCTCATTGCTTCTGTTTCCTCATTGGTGGAATCCAGCACATAACCTACAGTCTCAGCATCAGAAGGCGGGAAATATAATCTAAAACCAATCACACCTCCATCTCCTTGCTCCTACTCATAATTTCTCCATCCATATCACTCTTTCTCCCAATATATGCCTTTTGTCTAATGCAATCTTTTTATAATTATCCTTAGCCTTTTCCAAAGCAATTATTTATACCATTTATGTTTCCTTGGTAGTTCAGAAAGGTTTCCTTTGTATTTCTGTCATATGTTGTTTGTTTGTTTGTTTTACACCAAACTGTGAGCCCCTTTAGTGCAGTTAGAGTTACTGACACAAATTAAAAGTTGCTAGCAAGATGACTGCCACAAAACAAATATTGAATGGAAACGATAAAGATGTTTTAAAGAAACTCTTATGAAAGCATATGTATTGTCCTCCCAACCAAATTTGGACCTGTATGAGAAGAGATAATGTTTAATATGTCTATTACTTTCATCATGGTAGGTAGGTTATCCATGATGACAAGAAGCCGAATGATTAACTATCTACTTTGTTTATTAACTAACAAAATTTTGGTACAGAATGACCTGAAGATAGGGCATGATGTTATGAATATCAGGTAAGACCCATGTCTAGGTTTAAATGAGCTTTCAGCCTTGTTCCCAGCTATTAGTACTTTCCACATAGTACAGTTCTATATTTGTTGAACTGTAATAAGAAAGCACAATCAAATAGGGATAGGGACCAAATAGGATACAATTTTATAATCAGTCATAAAGTAGTGAAATATAGTCCATGTTTCTTTTTCTTTCTATTTATGTCTGACAGATAATATATTTTTCCCAATCCATAAGGTAAATTAATCCTGGGCCATACCTATTCCTTTACATTTATTAAATTTCTCATGACCATCAAAATCAACTAGCACTTTATTTAAACATAAGAAAGGTATTGAATTTTTACTTAATCACTTGGTTCTCAAAAAAAAAAGAAAATGAAGAAGAAGAAAAGAATCTTCTATTCAACAACTGATTTACATTCAGGTTCAAGAAGAAGAAAAATAGCTTTAAAAAAAGGAGGGGAGTGATATTTAATTAACTATTGATTTCTTCTCAATTATTCAAGGCTAGCAATTATCGATATTGATGGAACAGATATTTTCCTACCTCTGGTACCCAAATGAAAGGAAATACTCCATTCTACAATTTGCTGCCTATCACAGGAAATGCTGAGAATCTTTAACTTAAAATGGAAACAATTATTTGGATCTGTTTACTCCCTGTTGCTCCAATTAAACAGATATTTCCTAAAGCGGAAGCAAAACAAAAGTCCCCAAAACCCTATTATGCCTTCCAGATTAACCACAACCAGAAATTCTTAAATTTTATCCAAGAGGTTAATCATCCTATACTTAACCATTTGCTTCACAGCTGTACATCTTAACATGTTTAACAGTTACTCATAAAATACCATAATTTGGGATATAATATTTATGACTTCTAAGATACCTCAAAGGGCAGTAGCTTTTATAATCATCAGAAATCATAGAACACTACCTGGTATATCACTATTTTGAGCCATAGGGATTTGCTAGTCCTTACAAGGCATGGCCTTCTTTTTCTTTCTTATCTTTTAGTTGCACAAAGGGATTTCAATTTAATATATCAGTTGATGAGTACAATGTATCTTGATCAATGTCACCCCTCCATTGTTCTCAAGTCTCTCAATCCAGCTGGTCCATTCAAGTTACCACAGGAAGGTGTAGGGGGAGATGCTGCTTTCACACATATTGAATGCCTTAGCTGCATCTGCATCTGAAAAGAACACCCATGAACTATGGATATAGCTATCTCAAACATCACCACTCAAGAACTTCTTCACCACCATCTTTACTGGGCTCATTTATCTGCACAACAGTATCAGAACATACGTATGGAAAATGTTTTCTCTTAAACATGACATGACTACTGAATATGATTAACAAGCAACATTCTCCAATTAGTCCTAACTGGGAGAATGATTCTTTTTTTAAAAAAAAAATAGCTGGTACTTTATAGTAGCATTAAATGTGCATCTGAGTGCGAATGTGTGTGTGTAATTTATGTGGCATCTTTGGAGAAATTTGACCATGACATTTTTCTTTATATAAATTAAAAACATATATATATATAATATAATAAAAAGCTACTTTTTCTGCTCTGCCTCCCAACACCCTGCCTGATCTATATGTTAAATGCTTAAATAATATATGTTGCAAGAAAAAAAAAACATTCTTGGCACTCTTACTCTCTGTTGTTTATTCTTTTCCCTGGGTTCTATTTAATGTTCTGCTAAATCAGTGAAACCTGATTACCTGAAAAGAATAAGAGACATGGAATTAATGAGAACCACCAGAATTTTGAAGATGAGACCAAAAAAGTGCATTAAGGGTGAAAAGTACCTGAAAAGACTCTGTGTGACATTCAAGTCTCCAACAGCTGGACTTGATTTAATTGGATTCTGCTAATTGATGGTGATAATGGACATTTTGGTAATCAGGATTTCACCATTTCATTCATTACCATCCCCCCAGAAATCAAGGTGACCTCAGGCTCTAGTTCCTGTATTTATAATGCAATACAAAAAATCATAATGGACAAAAACAAAGGTGACTGCTCTTTCTCACATTGTTTCCCTGGTGGAACTAGCTTTTTCCCTCTACCCATCTGGCTGGCACCTGTCTACAGCATGTGGCTGTCCCCACCCAAGATCCCCACGCCCAGCTCCCCTGCGAGCCCTGTCTGCATGTGTGGAGAGAGAACAGTCC
This sequence comes from Megascapheus bottae, assembly GCF_031878675.1. Classification (NCBI taxonomy): domain Eukaryota; kingdom Metazoa; phylum Chordata; class Mammalia; order Rodentia; family Geomyidae; genus Megascapheus; species Megascapheus bottae. The sequence continues at coordinate 17,456,985 of NC_143514.1, forward strand.
TTTGCATAGAGGTTCTTGGTCTTCTTTTTTTTCTTTTTCTTCTCTTTTCCACAATGCTGCTTTGCATTTTAAATGCCGCTCAGCAGGCTTCAAAGCTCTACATTCTCTCACTTCAGACACTTTGTCCTTTAAAAACTAAACAAACAAATGAACCTGGGAGGTCCCAACAGTTTTCAATTCCATGAACAGAAGCCAACTGCCAGACCAGTATTGCATTACTTTGTATTTGATAACTACAATTGGACAAAGATAATATCCAAGATTGTACCAAAAATCTGTATGAAAAGGACTAATGCCATCAAAACAAAGGTGGCAAACTGTTATTTGTTTGGAAATTGGAGTCATATGCTTAGTTAGTGGCAGTGGCAGGGAGAAGAGGGTGGAAGACCACAAGATGGATAGTGTGTGTGCGTGCGTGTGTGTGTGTGTGTGTGTGTGTGTGTGTGTGTGTGTGTGTGTGTGTGTGTGTGTATTTCTTAAGCTGAAAACCTGATGTACTGGATGAACTTAAATTGATTCTGCTCTTCCCTGCACTCTGCAGCAAATGTCTGCGACAATGAGCTCCTGCATTGCCAGAATGGAGGGACCTGCCACAACAATGTCAGATGCCTGTGCCCAGCTGCATACACCGGCATCCTGTGTGAAAAGCTGCGCTGTGAAGAAGCAGGCAGCTGCAGTTCCGACTCTGGTCAGGGGTCACCGCCAAAGGCTTCTGTAGCTCTGCTGCTGCTGCCATTGTTCCTGACTTCTCTGCTGCTGGGGACAGCCAGCAACCCGAGATTCTAGGCCTCGCATCCAGCCATGCGACGGACAGGACATGCCTGCGCCCTGGGGAAAAGCAAACACCACCCAAGCATTTGCTACAAGCGTAGAAAACACACAGAGACACACAAATGCACACTCGCCCAGTGTATTCAGAATAAGAAGGCCTCATCGAACTAAGCCATAGCTGTCAGATGTGGGCAGCCCTCGGGAGTCGGGACTTGTTCCTTTCTGACTCCAGAAGAGCTGGCAGCTGTTGATCTCTGATGACCATGAAAATCACATTGCCAGCTGCAAGAGCTTACTTGTGTGGACTGGAAAGGCTGTGGCAGCACACACACACCCTCCCTTCCCTCCCTTCCCACTCCCGCCCCCCTCCACCCCTCACACCCAGCAACAGGAAAGACAAGACAAACAAATCAACTGACTGATTTTACAAACATTTGCTCCTCTAACGTGGTGCACCCTCTCGCAGGGTTCTGCCCACTTGTGTGGACCAACCAAAATAGAAGCATTCTTTGCTGGTCAGGTGCATTGTGGGTATAAAGGAAATCTGTTACAAGCTGTGCAGTCCCAGAATCCCTCCCCACCTGTGCTTTAGTGAATGTTGCTCTGTAACCCTTGTTGGTTGAAAGATTTCTTTGTCTGATGTTAGTGATGCACCTGTGTAACAACCCCCCCCAAAAAAACAGCCAGTCATCCCCCTGTGTATCTTAGGGGCACTGTGTCATCCAGTCAGTGCCAGCTCACACCCACTACCCAAGAGTGGCTATAGGAGTAAAAAAAAACAACAAAAAAATACAACAAAAAAAGTGTATCTATCCTTTTGTATTCAAATGAAGTTATTTTTCTTGAAATACTGTAATATGTAGATTTTTTGTATTATTGCCGATTTGTGTTACCAATCTGTTAATGTACCGAATTCGAATCAGCAAAGACTGACATTTGATTTTTTTCTTCTTCTTCTTTTGTTCTGTTTTGTTTCATTGTACAGAGATTTCTCTATAAGGGCAACGAACGTGCTGGCATCAAAGAATATCAGTTTACATATAGAATAAGTGTAATAAGATACCACCAAAGGACCTTCCAAATGTGTTTTTTTTTTCTTGTTTGCTTTAACAATGGAAGATTTAAAGAATAAAGATTCCTGCGTAAACAATTCCAGGAATTTGTATTGCAATTTGTTGAGATGAAAAGAAGCAGCCACGAAGCAGTTTCACACTCACTTTACCGATTTCTGTGTGGACTGAACACATTCGACTGATGAATTTAGTACCCAGGAAGATGGATGGATGTTCACTAGATTGGACAACTTCTACAAAATATGGGACTATTTTCATTTGGAAAAAAATTCTATCAGCAAAAAAAAGAAAGAAAGAATAGAAGAAAGTAAAGAAAGAGTCTAAGTGATTGCCAAGATTATGCCAAAGCCTGTTGGCATACTAAGAGACTTTTATTTTTTAAGTCACGCTGTTTTCTCAGATGGATGGTGATCTGGCTCTAGTGACACTGATCTATGTATCTTTCCAAATGCAGTGTTTACATGGAATATCCTAACAGGCTACCAGGGGAACAAGGACAGTAGCAGGGAAATTGAATGATTAGCAATTCGACTTTGAATATATTCAGATGAACTATTTAAATGATATATCAAAATATACAGCAGCAAGTAGACATAACTGCTGCTTCTGGAATAAAGTTTGTTTTAAGTACCGCCCAAGGTGTAATAAATTCTTGTTTCTGCCTTTTATGAGGCCAATTACTGCCTAAGACGGCAAAGGGGAAGCGGGAGTGGGGAGAGGAACTGTGGCAAAGTTTGGAAGAGGTTTCCACAAGTGTGTATTCCAGTCCCAGCACCACCACTGTGGTCCTTCAGGTTACAAATGTGATAGTCACAGCATCTCCTGGAGTCAAAAACAATGACCAGCCCCAAGCCAGAATCTTAAGGACAATGGAGTCCTTATGGGATTTCTATCATAGGCGGGAAGGCTAGTTTCAGTCTGAATTTTTCACCTTGATGCCACTCTTTGCTGAAATGGGGAGTGGGAGAACGACTTCTGATAAATAACCAGAGTCAAAGCTAGATGGAAGAACAGTGTGTCTTATTTGTTTTGCTCCCAGAAAAGCCAATCCAAAGAAGGCAATGAAAAGTAAACAGGTAATGTCTGTGCTTCCTGCTACCCCACGTCTAAGTCAATTGAATGTTTGTTATTCACATCAACAGTCCCTTTTGATAGAAGAAATAAGGAAAGATAGAAATAAATTAAAGCTTTGGCTTAGCATCAGAGTGGCCAACTACAAACGGGAGATTTACATTAGAAGCATAAACAGAAAATTATATTTCAAGCTTGCCTAAGGATAATACAGGAAAATGCTGATAGCATATGGGGTTTGAGAGTATTGGTAATGAGGTGGATTTCTAATACAAAAATGGAATTTAAGTCGTTTTATAGTTTATTAGCACAAACCAAAGGCAGACTGTGTTATTTCTGGCAATGATGCACTTTATCACTATCAATTTGTGGCAATGTCACAGGCTCAGGATTCAGGCACTGCACAAGTCAAGACTTGGGATTCCAAAAGTTAATTCTCAAATTTAATGGAGGCCTGATCTAACTCAGTTCATCTGCATTTTATCTTAATGAGACAATAAGAATCTCAATGGTTGAGAAATATCTTGCATTCAGTGTACTTAGATATAGTTTTCTGAATTTCCTGAAGTTGATGTGATCTGCTTTTAATAAAAAATTCACTTTTAGGTATATAACAAATGGAAATGAAATGTTCTCTTTAATCTGGACTGTTGAGTTATTTTAAAAGGCCGATTCCTTTGAAGAAACTCCAATTCAATGGATTTTATTTGTCTGATGCTTTCAAGCATTCTTCAACATCTGTTTCCCTCACCAATGTTATGTTCAGAGAACAGGATTCAAGTGAAAAGGGTACACTACATTATCCCCATATTTTAGGTACTTGTTATTTTTGTTTCTACTTGGGTAGATAGGTCCCTTGAAGTGAGATAACATGAGTAAACCACTAATTCCCACAGGGTAAAAATACAATTCTACCAAAACTATTGATGAGCTAAGTTCTAGTGGCTCATACCTGTAATCCTAACTTACCTTCTCAGGAGACTGTGAGCTGATGATCAAGGTTCAAAGACAAATCACACAAGGAAGTCAATGAGATTGCTATCTCCAATCAACCACCAAAAAGCAGGAAATGGAACTATGGCTCAAATAGGAAAGTACTAGCCTTGAGCAAAAAAGCCCAGGGATGGTGCCCAAGTCCTGAGTTCAACCCGCCTCCCCCCACACACACACATACACCTATTGATTATATATAAAATTCCAAAACCACTGACATGGGCCGGGAGTTTGGTCTAGTGGTAGAGTGTTTGCCTAGCATGCACCAAGCCCTGTGTTCAATTCCTTCATACCACGTATACAGAAAAAGCCAGCAGTGGTGCTGTGGCTCAAGTAGTAGAGCCCTAGCCTTGAGCTGAAGAGCTCACACATAGCACTCAGGCCCAGAGCTCAAGCCTCACTACTAAAACAAAACAAAATAAAGCAAAACAAAGCCAACAATGACATACATATTTCAGTCTTATTGTGCTGCTAGTACCAGAAGGTGATGAATCTGCTCTTCTGTAACGTTATGATTCATTTTTTTTGACCTGTATATAGCCGGAGGGTGAAGGCTAGCTCTAGCAAAGAGAGGCCTTAGTTAGGATACCACCAGGTTTATCCCAGGCACTCAATCTACACAGGCACCTATTCCACTCAAGCATCTTTGGGTGAGTGTGGGGAGGGGTTGTGGGGTGATTCACACTCTTGTGTGTTCACACAACCCTGGGAACTTGACAAATCAAGATTCGCACATGACAGCAGGGTTGTTCATTGGGGAATTCACACATGACAGAGGGAAGAAAAATCCCTTCCAGTGGAACTCAGGACTCAGAGCTGGGAAGAAATGAGGGGTAGAAGAAAAATAGGTAACCAGACTTCAGGGAAAATGTCTAGAACAGACCTTGAGCACACCAAGGATTCTAAATCGATATCTGGACTACCAATGATTATGAAAGCTCATGCCAAAGTGATACTATGGAATATATTTTGCTAGCACTTGACTAGCTTAAGACTTAACTTTCAGATATTTAGGTATATGGCATGTGGACTTCCAATATCACTCCTACACACACACACACACACACACACACACACACACACACACACATTTGGGCTTTGGATTTGTCTGTTCAACATGCAATGAAGCCAGTCCCCATGTTGACACTTTCACATGCCCAGGAAACATAAAGAAAGATACAGATCTGAAGAAGTTTCATTGTGGTCTGCCTTACCCCTTTCTTGGAGTTGTACGTTTGATGGAGTTTAACGACCTTTGGATGAATTTGAGAAATCTCAAAATCAAATCTTTTATTCCATCTCCTTCACCCTCTGTCATCAATAATCCAGTAATACTGGATATAAAAAGCTGATGGACTGACATGGGATGAGACCATGCTGAATGGGAAGTGATCTGTGTGCTTCACCCTTACTTACTGTCAAATAAAAATACCTATGTAGCAGGTTCTTTGCTCACAGGACTAAACAGGAGATACAGGAGTGCTACACTGTGCTCTATCTATGTTTGTCATGTGTGGGATTTGACGTGTATCTGTGATTTGGGATGCCCTACAGCTTCAGCTGCAAGAGTCTGAATTTATACTTCTTACCCGCCACATTCTACCCCCAGTCTTCAAGGATAAGAATGTGATAATGACTAAATCATGAAATCAGAACAATATGAGTAACCAGGAGGAAATCTGTTGCTATTTTATATTGTTTTTAAGGAAATGCTGTTGGATGGTCTTTATAATATATTGGGCTCTAAACTAGACATGCTCCCAGGGCTTGATTGAAATATCTGGTTATCAATTCTCTTTGCCTCATGATAGATACTGAGGTATCTAGATTCAAGAGGTAGAATGTTTAGCATTGTATGAAAAGCTAAGTGAGAAAAAGAGGTCCTGAATTCTAGCACCAGTACTGGCACACACACACACACACACACACACACACACACACACACACAGATATAATAAAAGTAGCTTGTTCCTTTAGTTACCTAAAACAGATGCCAGCAAATCCCACACACAAACTACTCATAAAAATAATACAGTGTCAGAATGCCAGGGATCATATTTTGAATTTTCACCAGCAGTCTGGAGAACACAGAGAACTTGCACTCTTCTGAACACCTGGGAAGGTGTGACTCACATATTACCATCTTCATTATGCAGCAGAAGCATCCAATAACTAAGAAACAGACATAACCTTTGGGTAAATCATTTTATTGCACTTATCAAGAAATGAAAAATAACATCTGTGAAAATATACAATATTGAATAAGATGCAGTTACTTCAGTCTATTATGGCGATAAAGTTGTCTGGGCCCTTACTACATTGCTAAAGAAGATTCTGAAACAAGTCCACCAAGAAGATTCAATTTGCCAGGTGCAAAGTGGCTCTTGTCTATGATCCTAGCTACTCAAGAGGCGGAGATCTGAGGATCATGGTTCAAAGCCAGCCTAAGGAGATGAATCCAAGAGACCTTTATTTCCAATCAATCAGCAAAAATCCTATAGTTCAAAATTTGAGGTGAAAGATAAGTACTTTAAACATATGATTCTCAAATACCTTTCTGCAGAAAAAACTCCACATATATAGAAGCATTGGAGTTTTAGATTTTCATAGGCCCATATTTCAAAGAAATGTGATCACATGCTCATAATTAAACTATTTGCAAATTATTCTTTTACTACTCTCTATAATCTGAGTATTTTGTTTTGCTAACTTTTAGATGTCCTTTAACCTTCAAAAGTTTCTTGAAAGAAACAAAGGAGAATTAGTAAGCTAGCAAGCACTCTGTGTTCATGAGTGAGCCAACCATGTCATGAGTTAGATAAGAATCTAACAGTATCCGTCAGAATATTCCACTCCCATAATTCAGTTCCTTTAATCCATAGTTTTACAAGTTTAAAAGTAAAATTTGAGATACTATAATAGGCAAAGGAGTTGTTAGTTTTATTGAAATTATTAAAATGTTTTGTTAACATATTTCGGTTTAGATAAAGCATTTAAAGCTGTGTATAGCTTGGCTCTGACAGCATTCTGCTAGGGTTTCAGTGTTAAGCAGCATATTTGGTTTTTGCTCTTTAAATGCCTTTTTAAAGTTTAATTTAGGATAGATATATTCAGATGTGTTCTAAACCGTTTGTTTAGCTAACTGTTCTTATTTATAGATTGTCTATTAATTTTGAGTAAAACCCAACTGATGTGCCAAAACTTTTATTGTCATACCATAAAGCCTTCATGATAAACAGAGGGAAAACAGATATTGTAAGCTTTTTGTAAACTTAAAAAAAATACAAAATAAAAAATCAAGTTAAAAAAAAATCCTGTAGCTCAAATGGTTGAGTGCCATCCTTGAGTAAAAGCTAAGTGAGAACACAAGGCTTTGAGTTCAAGCCCTAGTAACACCCCCACCACCCCCCCACACACACACGAAGACAATTTAGTGCAAGTGGTTATTTTCTTAAAGAGCTGAACTTTTAATAAATGCTGAAGTATCCTCTCTGCTTACTCCCCTCAAAGCTGTTTTTAATAGATGGATGTAGTCACATTTAAAATTATATGATGTTTTTATTAACCAGAAGTGATAGCTGGTAAAATGGGTCATTATTCAGCAAAACCTAATTATATTAGCAGTAAAGATTAAGCAGCACTGGCTGGAACAAACTGCAAAGGATCCAAAGTAAAAATTATCTTTATTTTCTCAAGTTCGTCTCCTTGTTTTTCAGAGGTGACACATTTAAGTATTACTTAATTAGGGAACTATCCATTCCACAAGGAAGAAAGGAAAAAATCTGGAAAGAGAAAAAATAATCAACCACCCCTCTTACATGTTCTGAGTAGCTTCTGAAATTCCTGGCTGTGAAGAATTTGTCACATTATCTTAAAGAAATAATGTACCCCCATTTTAGCCTAAAGCTGCCCTGATGACATGTTACAACTCCACTCTTCTAAGAGACAGTTATTCTAATATAATGAAAGAAAGAAAATGGCAGAAAAAAATCACACACCTGAAGTTTTGTTAAAAATAGGTGATTCTTTCTGCCCCAGGCAGGCAAGAACATAATGTCATTTTTGCTCGTTTGTATTTGCTCTCAGAAGGAGGGCTACTTCTGTGAGGGAATGACTTTGCCTCAGCCCCTGTGAAACACTGCAAGAAAAAAAACCTCCAAGGAAATGGCATTTTGCTATTTACCAGTCTTGACTACCCCATGAAGCCCTGCATAATTGTTTTGGCTTTCATGGTGTGATAAACACCTAGCGGCAAAGAGATTAGTGTCATTGTTCTCAGTCTCTTTTTAGCTCCCTTTGGATAGGTGTTGTGGGGGAGGGAAAGGGGTCTTTCAATAAAGACTAACAATGTTTGTTAGAATCTTTCAGTCAGTTGATGTGTAGTTATGAAGACCCTAGCTGAATATTCAGTTTATTAAATTAATCGTGTGACAAGTATTGGAGCAGTTTTACAAGCACTTAACTGCTGCTTACATCCTGTGTAATTACAATTCATAATTGGAAAAGCATTCGAATCTAAATGCATTCTGATCAATGACTCTCAGGCTGCCAAGGAGAGCGGGTACCATACAGTATACAGTCAGTGATTCTTAGAAACAGGAATTCTACCCTGAGAATCAGATCAGCTTTGGAAAGGCAACATGGGAGTTCCAGTGAAAGGTCGTAAATTACGTATTAGATTATGTATAGACAGGATCATGTTTTTTCTAGGTATAGAAAATATTCTTTTTGTTTAGGCTGATACTACAGCTTGAACTCAGAACCTGGGTTCTGTCTTACAACATTTTTTGCCCAAGACTGGCACCCTACCACTTGAGCCGCAGCTCCACTTTTACCTCTTTGCTAGTTGATTGAAATAAGAGTCTCATAGACTTTCCTGTCTAAGCTATAAGTTTTGTTCTAAGATCTTAGCCTCCTGAGTAACTAGGAATACAGATGTGAACCACTACAAAATATTCTTTTTTTAAACGTATGAAAGGCCAAAAAGTGTTAGCATAACTGCTCTGAAGTCTAACATGAACATTTACCCCCAACTTTTTCAAGGTCTCATCAAATAACAAAATGTTGTCAATGAATAAATGGCAATAATATATATATACCTAATAGATAATTATACAGTATGTATAACATGCATACTATGTAGTTGTATATAGTTATATGTTATTTTATGGTATTTAATAACACACATCTGTCTATCTATCTATCTATCTATCTATCTATCTATCTATCTATCTATCATTTATTCCCATATTTAATAGTCCAGATGAGGACCACAGCATGAGTTCTACATGACCAAAATACCTTGTCAACCTTACTATACTTTTCATGGGAGCTTGTAAGATAAATGGAGCCTCACATAGCCAATCTTCCTTTAGGGTTTCATGGGTGTTCATTCTAATAGCAAGTCCCATGTAATGCTCTTTGGAGATTCTCTGTTTCTGGAAATTTAAAATAATTGCATTAGTATTTTGATTAATAGTTTGCCTCTTTACTAGTTCTAATTCAGTGATGACAAAATAGCAATTAAAGATACAGTTATCAATTCAATGCAAATATGTGTTTGTTTTCATGTGAATTCTCACTTTAATGAACACACGTTTATGTTGCAATCTTATGCTTTTATTATAGATAGGGAGGATGATTATTGAGGCAGGAAGCATTCAGTTCATTTGAGACTTAACTCTTAGGGAGTGCTACCACAGAGATTTAAGTCCCACTAGGTGAGTCAGATCCTGTTTCTAGAAATATGACTATACTCTGAAAAAAACATCAGAAATATTCTGAGTTCTGACTCCATTTTTGGTTATGGGAAGAACTATCCAGGCCTTTCTCTATGGAAGAAAAATCTTCTATAAGCTTCCCTAGCCTAAAAGGACATAGCTAGTAAACTAATCAGGAAGCCTACAGAGTGGGAGAAGATCTTCACCAACCAAACAACGGACAAAGGCCTCATATCTAAAATATATCAACAACTCAAAAAATTGAATCAGTCCAAAACTAACCTCCAAAATAACATTAAAAAATGGGCCAAAGACTTAAAGAGAATCTTCTCTGAAGAAGAAACAAAAATGGCCTATAGACACATGAAGGAATGCTTAACATCTCTGGTCATAAAAGAAATGCAAATCAAAACAACTCTAAGATTCCACCTCACTCCAGTTAGAATGGCCAGGATCAGGAAAACGAATAACAACAGATGCTGGAGGGGATGTGGCCAGCAGGGATCACTACTACACTGTTGGTGGGAGTATAAACTCGTTCAACCACTATGGAAAGCAGTGTGGCAGTGCCTCAAAAGGCGAAACATAGAACTCCCCTATGACCCAGCAATTCCACTACTTGGCATTTACCCAACCAACCAGAAACAAGGACATACTAAACCCACTAACACAACAATGTTCATTGCAGCACTATTCACCATAGCAAAGATAGGGAACCAACCTAGATGTCCCTCAGTTGATGAGTAGATCAACAAGTTGTGGTATTTGTACACAATGGAATTCTATGCTGCTGTCAGAAAGAATGACATTGCCCCATTTGTTAGGAAATGGAAAGACTTAGAAAAGATCATATTAAGTGAAGTAAGCCAGACTCAAAGGAACTTAGGCTCAATGGTTTCCCTCATTTGTCATAATCAGTAGAAACCTTGGGCTCTACTAGCAGAGATTTGCAATAAAGCAAAATCTTGATACATAAGGCCATATAATGTGAAGCTAATTGAAAGGACCTCCAGGACATTGAAACAAAAGCCATATAATGAATGATTGTTGTCCTTAATGTACTATGTTGTCTCTCATCTCCTTAGCTGTCCCTTGGTTATCTCATATTGGTATAGTATCTCACTTTGTTATCTGATATATTGAATTTATTTGTATTTGGATATTTGAAATTTGATAGGGAAGGGGGGAAAACCAAGACAGGTGGGGGGTGTGGGGGGGGAGGGAAATGGGTACCAAGACATGTGAAAGGGTATCAATGTATGTGAATTAATGCACCTTCTATCTGGCAAATATCATGTAACCCTTTTACTAATTACAATAAAAAAAAAAGAGTCCAAAGCAAAAAAAAAAAAAAAAAAGCTTCCCTAGCCTAGTCTAAAATGTATTAAAAACTGAAATAAACTGTGGGCCTCTGGAACAACATATTTCTTTTTATAACACTTTGTTTTATTTATATGATTATTCTAACTAACAACTATAAGTTTAGAAGCAAAGATCTTGCTGTTGTCTGTCTGGTTCTCTCTGGATTGTAGACTCCACAAAACCTTATTTCCCAGTTAATTCCTAGACATGAATTTGCCACTAGCCATGGTCTTCCTATGACTGACAGTCTCTGTGTGGTAAGTTCCAGCTGACCTATCCTGTGAGCATAAGAAATGCATCAGATCTCAAAACCTTAGTATAACTCAAACCAAAACGATGGCAAATTGTGTCTAATAGTTTTCCTATTGCTCACGTGTAAAAATAATAATAATTTACGCATGCTGGATTAAATAAGCTATTTTATTAATATTGAATCTAGCTGTTTCTTCTCTAATGTAGCTCATGGAGATTTTGTTTACATTTATTCATTTTATTTACTTATGACAGTGCTGAGTTTGAACTCAAGTCCTTGCTATTGGCAGGAGGGTACTCTACTACTTGAGCCGCACATGCAGTCCTGTTCCTAGAGATCTAGTTTTTAAAACAACGTATGGCTCACAGTTTGTTTCTATTGGACCATACCACATTGGACATTAACATTTAGCATTTACAAAATGAAACAAGTAGTATTCATTCTCCACCATTAATGTAGAAATCTAAGTAAATGAATGAACTTGAAACTACTACGTGGTGTGCTGTATAGAATAGGAAGAATGCAAAGGCTAGCTTTCATCAAGATGTGGTATTGTTTCCAGGTTTGTGTTCCATTCTTTTCTGTAAATGCTTACCCTGAGGTTGAGCCATGGCATCATTTACAAATGCTCCAAGGAAGTGTCATTTACCCTTCTGCTTATGCCATTTATGAACACAATGTTGACCCATTTTGCTTTTGGCAAACTCCATTGTCTCTGATGAGTTAAATATGGATACAAATGGAAAATGAAATAACAACAAACAAATGCAGAATAACAGTCAACAAATTATGCATAGGTTGTATAATAGAAATAGATGGTTAAAATGGAAAACATGACAGAATACGGACAACTGGAGTCAAGTGTTCAAACACATCATTTTTTAAAATTTTTGGTGAATTTCTCTTCTTTCTTCCTTTCTTTCCTTCCTTCCTCTTTCTTTTCTTTCTTTCTTTCTTTCTTTCTTTCTTTCTTTCTTTCTTTCTTTCTTTCTTTCTTTCTTCCTTGCTTTCTTTCTTTCTTTCTTTCCTTTCGTGATAGTCCCAGGGCCTTAACAGCACTTGGGTGCTCTCCCTGTGGTTTTTTATTCAAGGCTTGTGCTTTACCATTTGAGCTATAGCTCCACTTCCAGCTTTTTTGGAAGTTAATATAACAGTCTCAGGGTCTTTCTTGCCTGTCTTTGAACCATGATCCTTAGATCTCAGTCTCCTATGTAGTTTAGGATTACAGGGCAACCAGAGCCTGGCCTTCCACTGAGCATACTTTGGTTAATACATTTGTGTGCATACAACCCATGATGTGTTTACTTTTAAATTTACAAGGTAGTTCTAACTTCCGGATATGAGAGAATACGTGCATCCTTTGTCTATCTCTCTGGGCCTTACTTATTTCACCTAACATTATTTTTTTGCAGGTCTGTTTCTTTGTAAATGATATATTATCATTCTCTCTAAAGACTGAGCAAAATTCCATGGTGTGTGTTTATATATACCATATATTCGTCACCCAATTGTCTACTGAGAAGCAACTAGGCTGTTTCCATATCTTGGCAATGGTGAATACTGCAGCAATGAACATAGATGTGCCAGTGGCTTTATCCAATTTCTTGATTTGCAATTTGGGGGATAAATGGTATTTATGACTGATGTTGCTAAATCATAAGGTACTTCTATGTTTAGTTTTCTATGTGCCAGCATCTGGGGAAGTGGCCATTCTAACTGGGGTGAGGTGGAATATTAGTTTTTGTTTTTGTTTTGGTTTGCATGTCTTTTGAATTTTTTTGCCAGTCCTGGGCTTGAGCTCAGGGCTTGAGCACTGTCCTTGGAATTTCTCAAGGCTAGAGCTCTACCTCTCGAGCCTCAGCACCACTTCCAGCTTTTTTTTTTCTATGCATGTGGTACCGAAGAATTGAACCTGGTCTTCTTGCATGCTAGGCAAGCACTCTACCACTAGGCCAAACTTCTGGCCCTGCATTTCTTTTAAGGTCAGAGATGTTGAACATTTCTTTATGTGTCTATTGGCCAATTCTATTTCTTCTGAGAAGCCTCTGTTTAAGTTATTTGCCCATTTATTAACTGGGGTGTTGATTCTTAAATGGTTTAGTCTTTTGAGCTCCTTGTATGTTTTTATAGTACCCGGACATGTAGTTGGCAAAGATCTTCTCTCCTTCGGTAGGCTGGGTTTCTTTTGTTTTTGTTTTCTTTTTTTGGCTTATTAACTGTGTCCTTTGCCACACAGAAACTTCTGAGTTTAATGCAATCTCCATTGTTAATTCTTTCTTATTTACTGAGTACCTGAAACTTTATTCAGACCTGTGCTGAGAAGTTCTAATGTTTCTCCTCCTCTCTCCTGTGATAGGTTCAAGGCTCCAGATCTTACATTGAAGTTTTCAGTCCATTTTAAATTGGTATTAGTAGAGAATGACAAATAGAGATCCAGTTTTAGTTTTCTCTATATCAAAATTTACTCTTCCTAGCACCATTCTATGTTTTCTGGTTTCCTTATGAAGACAGGAATAGGTCTTGAGTTTATTTCTGTGTCTTCAAATCTGTTCCACTGGTCCTCAGGCCTGTTTTTGTGCCTCAAACAAGCTGTTTTTCTCATAATAGCTTTGGAATAGAGAAACATTAATTTAAATGTTATCTGCTTATAGGATAATTAATTTTCATGGGATAGCATTTCTGTTGCCTCAACACTCCATTTAACAATCCTTTTTGATCATTTCTCAAATGCACGTCCAGGGCCCAAAAATTTCTCATCATATTGGCTCCAGAACTGCTTTCCAATATGTGAGCCTTAAAATAGCCTGCACATTGTCCTCTTCTTGACTATAACCACCACAAAACAGAACCGGAACACCTACAAACATTCTATACCTATGAATGTTCTGCCCTCAGTCAAAACCATCTCTTAAAAAACCTTTTTCCAAGCCATGCTCAGTGCTCCTATCCAAGCTAGCTCATCAGCTCACCCCTGTTCTGTATCATTCATTCTATAACTTATTTGATATCTCTCTTCAAAATTATCAGTGCTCAATCTAATTTTACATAGACTGATATAGACACACAAACATATACCCAGAAGACCTTGTACCTAAGCCAACTCAGTGCCTGCATTTCTACGTATTTATTGGTACTATGCCAGACACCAGTCCACCTGATGGAAAATACAGGGCTTAAACAAATGGATTCATATGTTCCTTATTGTCTATAAATGATGCAATTTAAATAAACCACTGTATTAATGAAGTGAATAAAACCTAAAACAAAGTTCCAGTTGTATTTGCATTAACAATTTGAAAATAGAATCTCATGGTAGGGGGTACACTGACTCGAAATTTACTATTTTTTAAAAAAAATACATGAAATGCTCTTGATATGATTAGTGTATCCCAATTCACCTTTCTGATTTCAGATTTAGATCTAATTCTCCTTTGCTTAGAAAAGAAACATCTATGCTTCTCCATCCTGGTTATATTTTGACCCTTGAGTTAATCATTCTTAAACTTGAGCATGCTTCACAATCGTCTGAAGGGCTCTAGTGGAAAAAAAAAAAAGAAGCACTCCAGTGGAGCACTGTGGAATCAGAGTTTGATTTTTCACAAGTTCCTCCCTAGGTAAGGTTGATATGACCAGTTATGACCCTATCTTTTGAGAGCCATTGGCTTAAGGTAATGAAAAATCTCAACTACGAGTTTCCAGCTACTAGTGGCTCATTGTTATAATCATAGCTCTCAGAAGGCTGAGATCCAAGGATCACAGTTCAAAGCCTGTCAGGGAAGAAAGTCTGTGAGATTTTTATCTCCAACTAACCACCAGAAACAAAAATCCAGAATTGGATCTATAGGGTCAAGTGGTAGAGCAGCAGCTAGAAAAAGAAGAAAAAAAAACACTAAGGAAAATTGGCCATGTCCTGAATTCAAGACATATGTACACACACAGCACACACACACACAAACACACACACACACACACACACACACACACACACACACACCTTCATGTGAGCTATAGGTGGCTCAAGCTTGTGATCTTGGAAGGTAGAGATCAAGGGATCACCGTGTGAGACCAACCCAGGTCTGAAAGTTCAGGAGACTCCATCTCACTGGATGGCTAGGCAAGGTGGCCTTGTGTCTGTCATCCCAACTGCAGGAGAGCACAATGACTTGGGACAGTGGTGCCCTCTGCCATTTCTAGTGACATGAGGAAGTACAAATAAAGGGGTAGTAATTCGAGTCAGCTGACCAGAAAGCAAAACTCTTCCTCAAAAATAAGCAAGTCTGGGCCAGAAGTGTGGCCTAGTGGTAGAGTGCTTGCCTAGCATGCACAAAGACCTATCTTCGATTCCTCGGTACCACATACATAAGAAAAAAGCTGGAAGTGGTGCTGTGGCTCAAGTGGTAGAGTGCTAGCCTTGAGAAAGCCCAAGGACAGTGCTCAGGCCCTGAGTTCAAGGTGCAGGACTGGCAAAAAAATAATAAGTAAGGCAAAGAAAGGCTAGACAAGTGCCTCAAATGGTACAGTACCTGCCTAACAAGGCTATGGGGCTCTGTGTTTGAACCTCAATACTTCCAGGAAGAAATAAAACAAAACAAATACGCTCACTTTGATTTATTGAAACGTTCCTCTGGCTCACTTAACCTGACATTAACCTGGTTAATGGTTCCTGTCCCATAGAATTATGATGACAATTATAAAAGATAATTTATGTAAAACAGAGGAATCAGGGTTATGTTCAGGAATGGTCCCTTGAAACTCTGTATTTCTAATTTACACATAAATTATGGCTGCAACATTTATTTTACTCTGTTTTCCTGTGCTCAAGCAATTCTATTTGTTGCCAATTCTGGTCTCAAGATTCAAGTATGTTCACTGACAAAATTATAAAAAAAATAATAGAATAATATGGTTGGTAAAAATCCTTAGAGATCCTGGAGAGAGCAGTTAAATGTTTTGGAGTGAGTAAATAGTAAAAAAAAAATTGTTTATTCTTTTGCTTCAATAAAGGAATCAAAACAATGTATCATTCCTTAACTTGAATATTTGGGTATTCCTAAACTGAATTATTTGACCAAAACAAACTATAGCTAGACTACACACACACACACACACACACACACACACACACACAGAGACAGAGAGAATTGAGATTTTCATTTTTCTTGTCAGCTCATGGGGTAGCTACACGGAAATTCTAAGGCCTTGTGAGAGCCCACTTAATTAAAGCCTGCCTTTTTCTGAATCTAACTTGCCCACTGACTCACTCTGTGGCCTCACTCTGTGATATTTCTCTACCCACTAGAAGGGCTCAAGGGGGCTGTTAATGCAAGGAATCAATGATCAAAAATTAATTTTAAAGCCTGTGGTAAGAGCACATTAACATGAAACCGGGGTAGCTTGCCTGATGGCAAGCTAGCAGCACAGCAGAGATCTTCTAAAGGACCTGAGAACAAAATTCTGCAGATGGAATGTATCTTGAGAATAATGATCCATGTCACTAATAACCCGGTGCTAAATTATAAGCCTAAATTGGAGACTTTACAGAGGAATACACAGCCTCTGTAATTTCCAGTTTGGTGTAATAATATGGAAATGGCTTTTTGGTGTCAGGATTGGATCAGCCTAAATGAGCTGGAATTGATAGCTGCCTTGAAAGACCAGGGGCAGGAGAGAATGATCACGTCCGTGTCCTTGCTGACTGATCTAGGGCTTTCCAGACGTGACAATTTTGGGAAGTGAGCCTTTAAATGTGTTATGAAAACGCACTACAATATCCTGCGGCACAGAGCAAAAAAATAACCTCAACAGAATACAAAATGGGAGGCTCTTTTCCAGTTAAAGGTTTTTCTTAAAATATAAGGTATTTCAAGATGTAGACCAATCCTAGCTCTCAGTTGACCTCCATCCCCATGACCTCTGGAAATCACAGCATTCCCATTCTCATTATTATTATTACCATTATTATTTTGGTGCCAATACCAGAGCTGGAATTTACAGGTTTAAGCACTCATCCAGCTTCCTAATTCATGACTGGCACTCTACCACTTAAGTAAGCCATGCCTTCAATCCAGCTTTATTTTAACTTCTTTTTTCTTTTTAAAAGTTATCTTTGAATAGTTGCACCAGGGAGTTGTCATTTAACAAAGGAGTTTATAAATGCAATGTATCTTGATCAATGCCACCCCTTTCAACATTCCCATCCATCTCTCCATAAACCTCTCTTTTGTTTTGTTTGGATTGGTTTGATTTTCACTGATAGAAGGGCTTGAACTCAGGGTCTGGGCACCATTCCTGAGTTTTTGTGTTCAAAGCTAGCACTCTACCACGTGAGTCACAGCTCTATTTCCTAGTCCAGCTTTTTGCTGCTTAATTGGAGACAGAGTCTCATGGATTTTTCTGCCCAGGAAGGTTTGAACTGACATCCTCAAGTTCTCAGTGAAAGCCAGGTCACAGATCCTCCTGACTACTTCAGATTTGGGATGTGAGCCACCAGCACCCAGCTCTTTCATCCTTTCTTTTGTCTCATCACCCTCATAATTAAAATGTTAGCACTGTAAAGCAAGAAGCCAACAGCCAGTAGGAACTAAAAAGCATCTTTCATTTTTAGATTACACACAGCATCTCAAATATCACAATTCATTTCCTTCAGAGGTCATCAGGACACAGAGAAACTGTAAGGAATTGTGCAACAGTAGTGAGCTTAGATTAGCATTCATGAGAGTGAGCGTAAGGAAAGGCTTTGCAAAGTATGTAAAAGTCTCCTTATCACCTGGCCCTTATATAGGTCTGCATCCTTGTTTTGCTTGCTAGCCTGTGCTTCAGTAATAACTGCAATTCCCCCAGAGAGTTGAGTCGTCAAGGTCCTATATGTGATTGCATGTGTCTTCCTTTGTGACTGATCAGTGCTGTTACACAGTGCCCATCTGGTGAGCTTATCCCTTAGGACCTAGGAGAAGTACCTTCTTCTTGATGCCAGCTTCCACTTACTGTTGCCTCCTAACAAACAGTCACAAAACTCAGTGGAAGGAAAGAAGGCAAGACTAGTGTTTTTTTTTTTTTTTTGTCTGTAATCTCTGGAGACTGTGTTGAGTGGCTTAAATGATGGGGAAAGATGGATGGAGAGCTAGCAGCAGGGACAAGAAAAATCACTCCTAAACTCTCCTAGCAGAGGATTACAATAGCTCAAAATGTAGATACATAAGCCCATATAGGATGAGGCTAAATGAAAGGATCTCCAGGATATGGAAACAAGAGCCATATAATGTGTGATTGTTGTTCTGAATGTACTATGTTATTTCTCATCTCTTTGGTTGTCCCTTGGTTATTCTCATATTATTACAGTATCTTACCTTGTTATCTGGTATACTGTATAAATGAGTATTTGTTTCTGAAATAGGAAAGGGAAGCGGGGAAAACAAGTTGAGGGGAGGGGGAAATGTGGACAAAAACATGAGAAAGGGTATCAATGTGTGTGAAGAAATGCACCTTCTATCTGGGGAATATACCTGTAACCCTTCTATTAATTACAATAAAAAGAAAAAAGAAAAATCCCTCCCAAGATGGCTTCTTCAGTGACAGGCTAACTGCTAACAACTGGACTATTTGCAACATGGCTTCTAGGCACTAAAGCCTCAGAGTACTAGGCTTGCTCACCTTCCATCGAGCAAGAAGCTTTTTATGGCCTGGCCTTACAACCCTCCAATAACATTAGCTCCATCACATTCTATCAGTCTAGTGTTTTTGCAGGCCAGCCCAGGTTTGTGGTATCTTCTTTGCCTCTCATTGCAAGGAATGTCCCAGAATTTGGAACTGTGTCCATTCTCGGCCTCTCCTAGATACAGCAAGCACTTTCTCCTTGGCATGCTAAACCCTGACGTCCTTCAGAGTTCATTTCCACAGAGCCTGGCAAAGTCATATGGGACATCGATACCAAGTGCTTTCAGGAGATGCCCCTGAGCATTTTCCAAAGGAAAGACCTATCAGGATCCCAAGCATACAGGAAATATATAGAATCCCTGTCGCAACCCATGGGCTGTGTGGATGGGCACTGTTTCTTAGTAGAGGCCCCAGGGAAGGAAAAAACAAAATGCACACTCACACCTCTCAGCTAGATCACCAGTGGACACAGCAGCCCACAGCCTTTGCAGAGGTGAGTTAACCAAAGACAAATGCCAGCTGTGATCAAGCCAAGGGCCCCAAGCAAGGGGGACACAAGTGAAAGGCAGCAAGGACGGGAATAATTGAGAACACAAGAGTGATAGTTCTCCACCAGGAACTATAGAACTATAGGAAACTTCACTAAGAACAGAATGATGTCTGGATCAATCATGAAGAAGTAGATTCTTTTTATCTTTTTTTTTGTTTTTATTTTACAAGTCCTGGGGCTTGAACTCAAGGCCTTGACCCGGTCCTTGGACACTTTTACTCAAGGCTAGTGCTCTGCCACTTGAGTCACAGACCCACTTTTGGCTTTTTCTGAGTATGTGGAACCGAGGAATTGAACCCCAGGACTTTGTGCATGCTAGGTGGGCACTCTACCACTAGCTTATGCTCTGGACCCTGGAAATAGATTCTTGATGTTACATGTGCTATTCTATAAAGCTATTCTCATCAGGGGCCATGGTAGAAGTCTTTCCTTCTAAACAGCAGCATTTAAATCACATCTCCATCTTGTCCCCAAATTCATATATTAAAGTCCTTTTCATGCATTCTTCTAGATATTTGGAAAAGGGTCCTGAAATGAGGTAATTACGATTAAATGAGGTCATCGAGAGAGGAAGAGATATGGAGGATGCACATTAAAGTCACACAAGAACACAGTAAGGAAGCTACCTTCTGTAGGCCAAGCAGAACACTATCCAGCTCTCACCTTAATTTCCAACTGACCTTCTAACCTCCAGAACTGAGAAAATACCCATTTACTGTTGAAGCCACTGAGTCTGTTTGCCCCAGCCAACTAACACAGCACATAAGATCTGAGTTTAGAAATAACCAAAGGCCTCTTCTAAATTACTTTCCTCATTCCCCAACTATTTATTGATGACTTACATGCCAGATAAAATGTTTTATAATCTAGTGCCAAGACACAACAGAGAAAAATACAACTGAAAGAAAAGCAGAAATGTAACAAACGGTGACCTGTGGCCTGAGTACAGAAAGTAAATGGTATGTTGATGGTGTCGAAGATGGAATTGAAATAAAATCTTGGGACTAAAATATATTTAGTCAGGAACACAAATTAACTGGAGCAATGGGCATTATTTATCTTCCAGATGAAGAATCTCGAAGATGGAGGGAATAGCATAGTGAAGTACGAATATGTTCATTAAAAAAAAAAGCATGAAGGAAGCATGGCTGGGCATCAGGGAAAAGGGGAAGAGTTGGAAATGAAGAACTGCTGTCCACTAGAAGTAATAAGCTCAATATGTAACATATCAAATCCGTATTCTGCTCCCTCAACCCGTCTCTGCTCTACCTATCATTTCTATCTCAGTTTATCATAGTTCCTTTTACCCAGTTTCTCAGACCCTGAAGCTTAGACCATTCTCTTTCTTTAGTCCATCCAATCAGCCCATCCTTCCACTCCAACTAAGAATTGCATCTCAAGGCCCACATCTCTCCCACCTGCTCTACTAGCATAACATCCCTCCTAATTACTTTCTTTCTTCACGTGGCTCTTCTATGTTTTACCTTTGCTTTAAAGAAGAGAATGTGAGCCAGGCACTTGGTGGCTCTTCCCTGTAATCATAGCTCGTCCGGAATCTGAGATCTAAGAATCATAATTCAAAGCTAGCCCAAGCAGGAAAGCCCAAAAGTCCATAAGACTTATTTCCGAAGAACCACCCAAAAGCAGGAAGCAGACACGTGGCTCAAGAGTCAGAATGCCAATCTTGAGGTACAAAGCTAAGGACAGCATCCAGTCCTTGTGTTCAAGCCTCAGTACTGGCTCATACACACACAAAAAGAGACACACTAAGAGAGACAGTGATAGGGACAGTGACAGACAGAGACAAAGACAGAGACAGAGACAAAGAGAGAATTATGCCTTCCTCTGCTGAAACACTATGGCTTCTCTTCATAGGTAAAGCTTCAAAGGCCCTGCCTGAATAATCCCAGAGATATGCCTACCCCTCACTGACTCCACAGCAGACTTACCAACCGCCTTTTCCAGAAGCACACTCAGACTCAAGGTTCTGGGTTTGCTCTTTCCTAGCCCTATAATCTTCTTCCCTGGATAGTTTCATCCTAACACTTGGCCCAAATGTCACCTCATCTGGCAGTCTTGTCTTTGTCACGGTCACCTTCTATTATTTCTTTATCCTGCTTTATTTTCTTTTCTATTTCCACTGACATTATATTCTTTGTTTGTTTATTGTCTGTCGCCTTCCACAAGAAGGTCTGCTGTGTTCATTGCTGCTTTCCAAGCACCCGGGACAGAAGCTGGCATTCGAAAAGGCACTAAATAAATACTTGGGGAATTTATGAATAAATGAACGGTGCCTGTGGAATCCAGAGGCCATCCTGGAAAATTTCTGAGCTGGGCTATAAAAGAGAACTAACCATCTCCAAGTATTTCAGCTAAGCAATGGACAGAAGCCCAGAAATCGTGGCTCATGCCTGTGGTCCTAGCTCCTCAGAGGGCTGAGATCTGAGAATTACATTTGAAAGCCAGCCTGGGGAGGAAAGACTGTGAGACTTTTATCTTCATTTAACCAGTGAACAGCTGAAAATGAAAGTGTGGCTCCAGCCTTGAGCAAAAAAGCTAAGGGAAAGAGCACAGGTCCTGAGTCAAGACCAGTAGAGGAAGGGAAGGGGAAAAAAAAGGAAGGGAAGGGGAACAAAGGAAAGAGAAAGAGAGAAAGAATAGCATGCTTTTGTTTTCATTTTCATTGTATACAAAGGAGATTTTTATTTGTTTTGTTGTTGTTTTTGTTTCCTAGAACTTAATAGTGTCTAGGAGTAACTGACATTTCATAAGTGTTTGCTAAATACGTCATGCCCAGTAATTGAATAAAAGTTCCTTGTAGTTCACCAAGTGTAAAAGTTAATCAGTGATCTGGGATCACAGTATTCAAAAGGCTGAGGCAGGAGGATCTCAAGTCAAAAGCCAGCTTTAGTACTACTACAAAATAAGACTCTATTTCAAATATAACAATAATAATAATCAGTGGTACAATAGCCTGGAATTACTTAAGAAAAGCTGTTGTCACCATCTAATTTGTATGGGGCACTTTTCCTGTTTTCCTCTGTCTCTTTACGTAGGGTTTGGAAGGAAAGGAAAAATCTGCTCAGTACTAACCAGCTGTTCTGAAGAAATAGGGCAGGGGAGACAATGTCCCCCTGCAGCAGAGCCTGCTCCTCCCACTTTCCCAGGGCTGTGGCCTAAAGCAATGTGGTTGGTAATAATCACCTGGCATTTCTCCCTGATGCCAGGGAAAATACAAATGGCTCCATCTTGGTCTTTTGATTAAACAGGATTCTTAAGCTAAGTGTCACACATCACTCATGTTTCTGACAAGAGTCCTTAATTTACTTTTAACATTTCCTATTTTCTAGTGTTAACACTTCATCAGGTAGGCAGTGATCGTTTGATAGGTCCCAAGAGGCTGAGCTTCATGCACCACCTATGCCATCGTGGCACTCTGGTGATGGGTACTAACGAAGGACTGGGTGAGACAGGAAGCACTCTTCCATTGGTAAAACCCTTTTCAGCCAAAGCTCTCCTAGCAGGAGCTAGCACACATTTAAGAGGAGTTATTATCCTCCCTTTACATGAAAAGGAGAAACATTTGAGGTTCCCAGTAACAGTTTTTCATAATAGTTTATGAATGTAATTACATTAGATTGTAAATGCCATTACATTAGTTTGTAAATGCCAATTTATACAAGGAAGTCACCCACTCATTACTGGACAAATAAAAGGAAACATCTAGAACATATCAAATACAGGAAGAGTTTCTCCTTGGTCCTGACTCCTGCCCTAAGTGACAGAAAACATGCCAGTGACAACAGGTCAGATCACTGGGTGGGGGTGGGGGGTATATCAACCACAGTCCACAGCCCAGATGAAGACAGGACACAGAGCTTTCAATGGCTCTCCTGGCAATTTCCCAGTCCTCCAGGTCTGCAGAGGGCACACATGAGACACAGCAGTGCTAAGTTCAGAGAGGCAGCATGCTTGATTAGATACCAGAGCTGCACTCTGCCAGGTCTTTACCATGCATCTTATTCTACACATCTTTTCTTTATCTGGAGGAGGGGCTGAGGGTATAGACTATGAGACCGAATCACCTAACTTTGAAGCTCAGTTTCTCCACTTAAGTTATGTGATCCTGGATAGTGAATTATCTTCAGTATGGCTTTGCCTCTTTGCTGCTAAAGTGTTTAATCATAACATCTACTGCTTTGCTCTGTGTATCTATGAGTGTGTGTGTGTGTGTGTGTGTGTGTGTGTGTGTGTGTGTGTGTGTGTTTAATTAGAAAATGTGAAAAGCAGAGGGGTTATTGTTACATAAGACAGGCAAAGAGCACATATCCTTTTGGATAATGTTACTTCCGCCCGCCTTGTTAAAGGAATTGAATGTCTTTCTGCAGCGAACTCAAGGAATCCAGTGTCCCATTGAACTTGAAACATTATGTGTTCAAGTGTTTCAAGGTCAGAGCATAAAAAGCATTTAATAAATACTGGATATCCTCACTTTTATTATTATTATTATTAAATTCTTTAATGGTGTCATGTGCTCCCATTGGTTTAACCTTTATTTCCATGGAGCACGCACTGACTGTCTCTCCCTCTATCCAGTCTCTGTCTGATTGGTCTGATTAGATTCAGTGGCCAGGGCTGGCTGGCCAGGTCCTATAGGAACCAGGTCAGGCAGGGTTTCTAGATATAATCTTGAGTACAAATAGTCAACTAGTATGTACTCATTTTGTCTTACCAGGTCCTAAATAATAAAAGTGTGTCTTGAAAATCTTCCTTTTCAGAATAAAATAGGTAAGAACAGTGAAAACACAAGGGATTCAGTAGACAGAGCAATGGCATGATGTGTTAAGGGGGGACAGAAGGGAAGAGAGATATAGCATGTGATACAACCAACATCAGTTGATCCTCAGACACATGGGTTCCAACACTTGCAGTTCTATTTTCTATCTTTTTCAGGAGCTAGTAAATTTCAATCAACCCACTCTATGGATTCCTTGGCCAGTAAGTCTTTTTGTTTGAGTCTCCTCTCTTTCAGCCTCACCACACATTTCATTTGAGCCCGCCCCAACCTGCCACCTAGACCATTCCAGAAGGCTGTCTATGTTATCCCAGGCAGTTCACCCTGCTGCATGTTGTAAGGGCTCAAGAAAGAGGAAAGACACGAGGATAAGTAGAGGCAAAGGAAAGCTGGGGGAAGCCCCAGGTCGGGACCAGAGAGGTTGCACTGGAACCTAAGTAAGTCAGGGTTTTTATTGGCACGGGAAGAAAAGTACTTTTGGTTTATGGGGACTGTGATTCAGTCAACATCATGCAGGTGCAGTTGAGCATACACAATCAGCATTGTGCAGGGGTATCTGACCACAGCCAGGTATCAAAAGAGGGAGTAGTCTCTGCTGCCACTTTAGCCACTTTAGCCTCCCTCATGACCCCTACCAGCCCAACACCTGTTACCAAGGGAGCTGTAAAAGATACATTCTGAGAATTCTAATTCTGCCTTTGTAAGAAGAGCCTTAAAGGTACCCATTTTAATATTTAATAAAATTCATACGTCTTACGGCTTTCTAATAACCACTAGCAAATCTGGCTGCTTGCCATTCCCAGAATATATACATACATCTTGTGTTTTCATTAAACAAACTTACACTAAGCTCCCTTCCTATTCAGAACAATGAAGGTAGTAGGAACTCAGGGAAGAAGAGTTTGTTCTGGAACACTGAGGCATAGCAGGGACCAAGGAAATAGATGCTAGAAAGAGGTGGAAAGGACCTGCTCAGACAATTTCATGGGCAGTATTTGCTTGTAGGAGGCCCCTTGTGTAAAATACCATGAGTGCTAAGTAACCACATGAACTCTTCTGAATCATTTTCATTAAATAAATAACTCTGAAAGACAGCTCAGATGTCAAGCCCTCCATCGATTCCCTCTTATCCCATTCATCTATCTGAGCCTCTAGTTTATTAGAACATTGACCTGGGGTAGTCAAGTCAAGACTAAATGCAAGCAATGGAATCTGGTATTAGAAGATAAGTAGGAGGGTGATGTGAAAGAACCATAACTCAAATACCTTCAGTCATCAACAAGAGGTAAGTTCTCCAACCTAGATGTCCCTCAGTTGATGAGTGGATCAACAAGTTGTGGCATTTGTACACAATGGAATTCTATGCTGCTGTCAGAAAAAATGACATCGCCCCATTTGTTAGGAAATGGAAAGACTTAGAAACAATCATATTAAGTGAAGTGAGCCAGACTCAAAGGAACTTAGGCTCAATGCTTTCCCTCATTTGTCATAATCAGTAGAAACCTTGGGCTCTACTAGCAGAGATCTGCAATAGAGCAAAATCTTGATACATAAGGCCATATAGTATGAAGCTAATTGAAAGGACCTCCAGGATATTGAAACAAAAGCCATATAACGAATGATTGTTGTCCTTAATGTACTATGTTGTCTCTCATCTCCTTTGCTGTCTCTTGGTTATCTCATATTATTACAGTATCTCACTTTGTTATCTGATATATTGAATTTATTTGTATTTGGTTATTTGAAATTTGATAGGGAAGGGGGGAAAACCAAGACGGGTGGGGGGGAGGATAATGGGTACCAAGACATGTGAAAGGGTATCAATGTATGTGAATTAATGCACCTTCTATCTGGCAAATATCATGTAACCCTTTTACTAATTACAATAAAAAATTAAAAAAAAAAAAGAAAGTGAAATTTTGCCTAAAGCGCAGCTCACGGACCATGACTACTGTGAGTAAAGAATGAAACAAGCAAGAACCGTCGTATTCTTTCATTTTTCTGCTTTTTTTCCATGTTCTGATTGATAGCTCTAGCCTACCCACGGAAACTATAGGACAACATGTAAAAAAAAAAAAAAAGAGGTAAGTTCTCAAACCTTAAGAAAATGGGGTAAGGATTGTATGCTTTGCTTAACACAGAGCTCATGTTTTTTTATTCCTTTCAAAACTGTAACAAATCAAATAGCTCCACAGAGCAGGACCACCTTGTAAACCCTCATAGGACAATGAGAAGACCCCAGGATGCTTGCATCCACCTCCAGATTAGAATTCCGTCACCTTGAAGGAGCTATGTGTCTTTGCCAAGGGCATGCATTCCTTGACTCTTGATCTTCTGCTCTGAAAACCAATAGGACAACTCCTACTCTGCAGAGCTCTCTGGGATTCACCAATGTAAAATCCATTTCCCACGATAGAAGTGCTATTAAATCAAGAAAAGCAGAGCCAAAGAAATGACTAGGGAAGAGTGTTCAATTGCAGCTTCATTTCCTAGTTATAGGCAGAGTTCAGCTTTCCAGATAAAATGAAATCATAAGCAATGACACCTGGGCTCTTTTGGTTTCCCCTCTCCTTTCAAGTGCTCTTTCTCTGTGATAAGCTACCTACAGATAACAGCAATTTTTGTCTCCGGGTGATTGGATTCCTGGACCCACCCCTTTCACCAGGAAATTGTTCTCTCAAGATAAGAATGCATTTATGCAAGTGGTTTATGGGCAATTTCATTCTCTTTGGTAATAAAGCCTTAAAGAAAAAAAGGAAAGTCTTTTTTCAAGATGTGGCCAAGAAAGTATTTGGTAAAACCTTATAATCTAAAAGCCAAACAAGGAGAAAAAAAGAATATATAGATATAGCACAAAAACGAATTTTCAGCCAATGTTACGGCACCACAGCAGTAAAAGCTGTTTCCCTCAACATCATAATAGTGAAGCCATGTGACCTTTGCTGCTGTGTGAAGAAGAGAGAAATTCTCTAAATTAAATCAGTTAGAATGGTGAACCCGAGAGGTGCCTCCTGACTGAGACCTCTAGCAGCTGGGCAGAGGGCAAGTCTGGGAAATCAGGCAGAATTGAGGGTCCCCTGGGAGAGCGGTTAAGAGAGGAATGAGAGGATGGTAGTATGTATTGCCAGGTCTTCTCTTACTGGCAGCCTGTGCCTTCTCAATTGCCTATTCCTCTTTGATTTTAGTTTCCTGCTTCTAACTCACCATCTTATAAATATAATGTCCTCTCTCCTATGAATCTATACCTAGAAGGTAACTTGCCACTCTGCATATATATTAGGCCTAAAGACTCAACACACAGTTTCTTGATACTCAGATGTAACTCTTCTGTAACATGGGCACTGGAGCTGAACAGAATCTGGGAGAGTCTTCTGTCCCAGGATGGGACTAAGCCACTCCTCTCTGACCTTATTTGCATCTGGTAGAAATGGAGCTCAGATATGCCATCAACAGCTTTCCAGACACACACAGACACCTAGAGAACTTAGAACTCAGAAAACTACCAAAAAGGGGTCAAAGATTGTGTCTTCCTTCTTCTTCTCACCTCCCTGTCATGTGCCTAATTTGAGTGTTTAACTTATTACAGCACTGACTTGAGATGGATCAAAGCCAAGCTCAAATTGCAGTGAATACTGTAAGGACTCATAAGAGGAAAATGACTTTGGACTTGAGTGCTACAGCCTAAAGCACAGGGGAAAGCTTTGCATTCCAAAATGGCTCTCCTCCTTGCAAGAAAGACCTTGGAGCCAAGGTGGGGGTAGCTGGGAAATGAGGAGATACTCAAAGGGAGCTGTGACCTATGATGGTAAGAAGAGGCTGTGTTCAAGGACATGGGCAAGGGTAATGAAAGAGAAACACTGAAGTGAGTAAGGCTGGAAAAGCAGCTTCCACTCAGACATCAGAAGCAATAGAAGCTCCCAGGGAGACTAAGCCTGCATCTCAACAGAAAAGGATAGAATCCAAAGGTTAAATTCCCATTCTTCTCTGACCCGGAAGTCTCTCATTAACCAAACCCAATCTGAATCCAGAAGACGAAGATGCTCTTATAACCCAGGAAGAAACCCATAAAGGATAACTGGAGACATAAGGAAGAACAAGAAAGAGAGCAGCGCAGGTCTCAGGGACAAATGAGGAAGGAGAAGCATTATTCTTTCTCACCCTTCCAAGATCTAGGCTGAATGGGTCGATCAGACAGCCTTCAAAGGCTGATCTAAGTGGCTTGGTTAGAGATATCTCTGAGAGACTGAGGGGATGCTCTCTGTAAGCAAAAGACACCTGCAATATTTACAAGTTTTCAGTTCAACAGAAAGGCAATGAAGTGGTTTGGTAATAAATGCAGTATAGGAAAAGGAGCAAAAACAAAACAAGGCTTTGAGGTTCCTGAAGCCAGCAGGTGGGGACAGATCTGTTGGGGGGCCCTCTTTCAGATAGTTTGAAGTTATCATTTTGTCAGCCTGGCCTCAAAGGGAACATACAAGCTCCCAGTTTCTCAATAGGGAATTCTCAGAACCATGACCAGTCCTGGCATGGGAAGCCACTAAAGACTCATATTTTCAAGAGATTTCAAACTGGTCTCAGAAAAAATTCTCAGTCAATTACCAAATAGTGAACTGAGGCTTTTATGGGGCTGTGCTATTCTCTATTGCAATTGCTCGTCTTGATCATTGCCTCAGACAACAAGTAAATAAATGAGGAGTAGATGCATTCCAGTAAAATTTAGCTAGCCAGGCTCAAGAATATAGTCTGAGCTATAAAGGGTTTGAAGCCAACCCAGGCAAAAAAAGCCAATGAGACCCTTATCTCCAATTAACCAGCAAAAAGTCAGCAGAAGTAGGGCTGTAGCTTAAGTGGGTAGAGTCTCAGCCTTGATCAAAAAAGCTAAGAGACAGTGCCCAACTGTTAAGTACAAGTCCCAGTACTGGCACAAAATAAGTAAATTATTTTTTAAAAAACAAAACAAATACAATTTACAGTTGCATTTGTACTTCATATTAACCTATGTTAAACAATGTTCCTTATTCATATCTTTAAATGTTGAATGGCCAGAAGGTATGTAAAATAATATAAAACCAATATGGATCCTAAATTTCTCATAGATCTGAAGCACATTTTTATGCACTGAGGACTACTGCTTTCCCTTAATGAAGGTAGAATAGGTTCACTCAAACAAACTACTGTTGACAGTAAGAAAAAGGAAATAGGATCCTAATTAATGTGTTTGCTAGTGAGACTCCCTGGGTGGGTGTTTAACCACAACACATGAATTAGGTGTTTATTCCTAACATATGTTCAAGCCATGGTGCTGAATATTTGGAACTTTGTTTGGCATACATGGCCTTCAAAAACTCCAGAATAAAATGTTGATTTGGACAATCTCACATACATTCTTTTCTCTCCCTTCCCTGCTACCCCGCTACAGACATGAGTCACATCTGTGACCATTAGTGACCTCCTTAAATAAGTTACTGTTATGCTTACATATAATTCTAAAACTGGGATCTAATTTTCATATGTGAGAGAAAACATGCATCCTTTGTCTTTCTGAGCCTAGCTTCATTTAATACAATTTTTTCAGATCTTTTCTCCATTTCCCTGCAAGTGACATATTCTTCCTGATAGTTTAGTGTTACTCATGTTTTCTTGATCCACTGATCCATTGAAGGGCATCTGGGCCATTCCTGTAACTTGACTGTGGTGAATAGTACAGAAATGAGCATGATAATATAAATGTCTTTACTGTAACCTATCATATAATCTTTTGGATGAAGTGTAATATCATTGTACCATAGGGTAGTTACATATTTACTGTTTTGAGGAATCTAAACAGAGACTTCTCAGAAAGAGAAGTAAAAAATCACCAAAAAACAATGAAGAATACATTCAACATCTGTAGCCATAAAATACCGATCAAAACAACCTGAGGTTCCATCTCACTCCAGTAAGGATCACAGTTCAAAGCCAGATTGAGTAGAAAAATCTATGAGATTGTTATCTCCAATTAACCACCAAGAAAAGCTGTGATTTAAATGGTAGCATAAAAGCTCAGGGACAGCACCCAGGCCCAGAGTTCAAGCTCCAAGACCAGCACTAAATAAATAAATAACAAACCAGATGCTGGTGGGTGATGAATATGTGTGGGAAAAGGAAATCAATTTACACTGCTGGTAGAAGTGTAGAGGTGTTCAATTTACCACTATGGAAGAATGTTGGAAGATTCCTCAAGACAATACTTTGGAATTGCCTAGGAGATACAAGTCTTATCATCTATCCATTAATGCAGACCCGAAGACTCACCAAGCTGCTTTAACTTTCAGTGACAGTGAGGCAACGAGAGACTCGGAGAAGAATACCAAACATGTCACAATTTAACAATCATTCCCCTTTCCAGGTGAGAAGCAAATAGCTAGAGGAAAAGATATCACTGCACTTCACATAGTTTTCTTCATAATGCAGTACAGTCAACAGAGGACGGGACTCTTAAAAAGATGTTAGTTTGAATCATTTGACCATAAAATCTCCCAAGTAAAAGAGTTCATAGCTTTCCCACAGCTAATGAAACTTTGGTTTGTGGTAGAGTCTTTGAGAACTCAAAGACTCTAATACATGTGTTTCAGGATGATCGGCTGGAAATATCAGCCATCAGGCATCAAGACAGATATCATCTCCATTTCTAGGTCACTGAGTTCACTCAATAAATATGTATTGAATATTCTCCAAGAACCCAGAGAAATGAAGCCAAATCTAGATGTTGCAGTTCTTTGTTGAGTATAGATACAGACTGTTCTCTGAGCTTCAAGGGAAGCATGTATTTGATACTCATCATGACAGTCTCTACAGAACCCTAAGTTCCTGGATGCTGACATGCAGTGCTCTGGATTTGGGGCATCTTTTAGCCTTGAGTCATTTAGAGAATGTGGAGGGATGGGAGAATGGTAGTAGATAAATTATTTTTTATTTTAGGATGAATGCAAAAATAAATCATTTTTCACTTTAACATGTAAATTTTATTTTTTTTTAAGAAGTCATGATTACATCTTCATACCAAGGTCCTAGTGGGTCTATTTTTATAAATGATAAAAAAAAAAACTTTCTCTTTTCTCACCTTTGCCTACTATGACTCCAGTCCTCCCCACATTTTGTCTTCTGCCCTTTCAACCACTGGCATATGTCTGCCGACTAGCATATCAGATAAAGGTCAAAAGTTGACTAAAAAAGAGCAGTCAATAGAAAATAATCTATGTAATGTTACTCAATGCTCAGTGAACTGAGGGCACAGTGATTGGTTTGTTATCCGGGCAAAAATTCTGTGTACTGGGTCTTAACCTCAGGGCCTTGCAATATTCACACCTCCACTTCCGGCTTTTTGCTAGTTAATTGAAGATAAGAGTACCATAGACTTTTCTTCCCATGCCGACTTCAAATCAAATGCCAGCCTCCTGAAGTAGCTAGAATAACAGACATGAATCATCAGCACATGGCAAGGTCAAGTTCTTTTGTTGCGGATGTAACTTCCTTTCTCCAATAAATGAAACAGACAAACTGACAATAAAGTTAAAATTAAACAATGTAAGGAAATAAAAAGAAAAAAGAAATGCTAACTTCCTTAAATAACAGGATCTTTAAAATCTTATAAGATAACATGAAGCCAGTCTCATCGGTACATCCCCCAAGTTCCCTATAATAACTGATTCTTACCTTCTCATGAGTGTAACATGAATGCAGATAATAGAAAATAATGACTAGAATTTTAGAATAAACAATGTAAACCAGAATCAATAGGCATATATTGAGGCACAAACTTAGATCAGTCACTTTCATGGCCTTTTTTATTTTCTCATTTACTCTGAGAATGAAAAACAAAACAAAAAGACATATTTAGCCATGGCTTCTGATCAACACACAGTCAGCAGTCCTGACACCATCAGCCCATGAATTATGAGCTCTGGTCATGAGAAAGCTGGCATATTTTCAATTCCAATTGATACTATTCGTGTAACAGATTTAGCTGACATCTCCACTGCAATAATGTACTAAGAGACGCCACAGGATCTGAGAAAATGTCTGATACTTAGAGTAAAACACAAAGTCAAACTCTGAGAGGGAGAAAAAAAACCCTCACCAAACACATTCCAGACTGTCTCAGATGTTCTGAGCAAGAGTGTGTAGGATGCTCAGTGATGGAGGCTCACCAGGAACAGACTATTTAATAAGTTGAATCCTGTTTCTTAAAAAAAAAAGAAAAAATGAAGAAGTTCCCAGCCAACTTTCACCATGGTATTATTCTTTGTTTTGAATTTGCTAATAAGATAGAAGATGTAAATGCCAGTCCACATTCAGCTACTACATTCTTGTGGGTCATCTTTAAGAAAACCACGTGAGGAGAATTTTAAGATATTTCTTTAAAACCTTCTGTGGGGAAATAACATGGATTTGGCAAAAAGTGCCTGGGAAACAGGGAGCTGGAAATCTGTGATCCTGTGATTGCAAGAGACTATACTGAGCATCGAAGTTGTTGGAGTAGCAAGTTTGAACCCTAAAGCACATACATGCACTCAAGCCACCAATCAAGAGAGAAGATTGTACTAAGAAAGCTTAAAGCATACTTTAAAAAAAATCCAGAGCACTGAGGAACATTAGCCAGGCCCAAGTGGTTCATACCTGGAATCTGGCTGCTTTGAAGACTGAACCATGGCTTGACAACAGTGGTATATGCCTGTCATCTGAAGATATATGGGAAGCTGAGGTTGAGAGGATCAAATCTTAGGTCAGTCCACAAGACTCTATCTCCATGAAAAGGAATATGGGATTCCAGTGCTGGCTTGGAAGTCTGTATAGTAGGTAGACTATAATACCCGTAGAGGTTCAAGGGAGCAATGGGGCAGTGAAACTCTACCTGAATAATTGGTGAAAAACAAGACTAGCAGTGTGGCTCAGCAGTATCGTATCAGCTTATCAAATAGAGGCTCTCAGTTCAAACCTCTAGTATTGCAAGGAAGAAAGGAAATGAAGAAGGATGAGAGAAGGAAGAAAGGAGAGAGGGAGAAAAGGGATGGAGGAAAGAATCTAGTCACATTTTTATTGATTCAGTAAGTAATGAACACCTGTGAAGGGTTTGTGAATGTTTCACCAATGGTGGCGAGGAAGGTTTCAGATCCTACAGAAATCAGAATCAGTGAAATCATGCACAATAATGAAAAATATAAATGGAAGATGTTGAAACCAACAATTGTCACAAGTATCGTAAAATCCATCCAAATTAACGTATTTATATTAATGAATTGCTATTATGCACACTTCTGTAGTGTCTCTCCATTATACCTTTATGTTTTGTCATAATGCTTTAATAATGCCATTTTCTGTAAATAAAATAATGCTTTAGTCTTTCCTTAAACATCCTCATCCAAAATGCTCCTAACAATTGACAGTTTTACCTTCACAATTCATAATAGGTAACATAAAGTAGAAAGGCAGAATTTCCATCAAATTTGGGAAAACATGTATCAAGGAGAGAAGGGTTCTTTTGATTTGTTTCCCACAATGTGAAATAAATCCTCTGTGATTTCACAAAGCTAATGCTTGGAAAAGTCCTTCCATAGACTAACTTCTGACACCATGTAGTTCAAATCTTATTTTTTTCTCTTCTACTCATATACCTCCTCTGCTGGAAGCCATGGGAAAGCATTCCATTCAAAGTATAATTTCTCATCCTATCCCAAGCCAGATGAGTTGGCACAGGAGGCAGTAAGGACTATTTCTGGATCCTATCCTTGGATGATATCATCATGCCATAATTTAACTACACAAAGATGCAAATGTAAACCACATAAATAGGTCATTAGGCTAGAATGATATATATATATATATATATATATCAGTTTTCCCTAAAAAAAAGTACCCCAGGCTGCCTTAACACTATTCAACAAGTAGAACATTATGACAGCACAATAGAAACTAACACTAAAGACATGGAAGACATGGAAGTTTAGGTAGTTGTTGTGGTATAGTGGCTAAAAAATCACATATAAATTTGGCCTGGTCCTGTGATCCTTGCTGCTCAGGAGGCTGAGATCTGAGGATGATGATTCAAAGCCAGACTAGACAGGAAAGTCCATGAGACTTCTAGTCCAATTAACCACCAAGCAGCCAGAAGTAGACCTGAAACTTAAGTTGTAGGGCAATAGTCTTAGGGAAAAAGAAGTTCAGGGACAGTGCCAGGCTCTGAGTTCTGGCTCCAGGGCCAGCATGCGCGCGCGCGCACACACACACACACACACACACACACACACACACACACACACACACACACACACCAGCATGCGTACACACAAAATGCACACTAATGTGATTAAAAAAAAACAAACAAACAAGGGACTCTGTGGACCTTTTGAAAAACCCCTTATTTCCCAACCCAGTAAAGAGAGGGTGTGAACTAGGATGCCAACTAGAATGGTTTGATTGTCCAGGTGGTATGGATGCAAGAATGAGCACTTGGTGGTCTCTGTCACCAAATGATTTTTCAGTAGAGCCAGTAAACCAGCAATGAGTTGTTTGCTGATAGGGAGAATAAGGAGATAGTATGTTTGGGAAAATAGAGAGAGAATAAGCTACCTCCACATTGGCACTTATAACTGAAAATGGGATCCCAGTCCAGGTCACTCAAGCCAGGAGTTTGGGATCAGATTAAAGACCTTTTCCAAGGGCAGTGGGCTACTCTGAGAAGCATTTGGGTTCTGATCTATGGGGTAGACACAAGCAAGGGAGAGCATGAGACTAACAGGTGAAGATAGAGTCCTGTTAGGTTATTTTATTTTTTAAAGTAAACTACCATACTGAACTCACCGTCCTGAATCATCTTTCAAGCAGATTTCATAAATATTATGCTACAAATCAGCATCTTGCATATGTGCTCCCTAGAATGGTGTCACCCTACTTATCACTTACCTACAACTGCCATTTAGTGAGCATTTTTCAACAGGCTGTAGACCAAGGTTCTCTCTGGTGTATTATGTTTAACCCATTGGGAAGCCTTCGTGCTGGGAATTCTTGGTATCCCATTCACCCACGGAAACATAGGCTTTGCCCATGGGCTGCTATCCGGTGGTAATATGGGATTTGCACTAAAGATTTTCTGACTGCAAAGCCAGTTTGGGACTTACTGTGTCCCTGGCATAGTTACTGCCACAGGCAATACAGAGGAGGAAAAAGAAAATGAATTATCCTCACAGAGACTGACAAGAAATCAGAAGAAAAACTTAAATAGATCCCAGTTCATGGGTGGCAAATGATATGAAGAATTACATTCACAGCCAGCTCCTGGTCCCCCTGTACATGCCATGTGGTGTTACTCCAGCCTCCTTACTGGTTCTCTCACAACACAAAGAAGGTTTGCAACATGGGGCTTTGGAATTTGATGTGTTCTTGGCCATGCTTTCCCATTAGTTACGATCCATTCCTCACTAACTGAAGCCTTTGCTCAGATACCACCTCTCTACACAGAAACGACACCAAGTCACCCTCATTTTATTCTCTTGTATTCTTCTTTTGGATTACCTTTCATCATTAAACAATCTATATGCACGAGGATAGACATGCACATATCAATGCAATTCTTATTGGCTGCCCCACCACAAGGTAAATGTAGCCTCCTTTCTCTCCCAGACTCAATGCATTGGAAAGGAGCAAGTATTGGTGAATAAATAAACATGACACTAGTGTCACATGCTGTCACATCAATAAGATAGGCTGTGGTGAAAAGCAAAAGGAGATAAGTAAATAAAAAGTTCCTATATCCCTGCTACACCACTAAAGATTAGAAAAATCTGAATCTGCACACAGAGTTGTAGAAATCTTCTACAAGAAAGATAAAAAAATATATATTTGGAGTGGTAGGGATTTAGTAAGTGAAGTTTGTTCTACTTCAGTGTCAGACTGAATGGAAAATTAGCTACACACAGTCCTCACATAGGCTTTTAGTTCTTTGCCAGGGCCACATACAACCCTCCATACTTGTCAGAAAGTGAGTCTTGAAAACCTTTTCCTGTGTCCCTCTGCAGAGCTATGTGGGATATTTAGGGCACAACCTTATCTGCCACGAGATAATACAGACATACACTGTGTCAAAATGGCTACAACTACTTGTCTATGTCAAATGAAAAGTCATCGATGTTGATTTAAGGGCTTGGTTTTGTGGGAAAATTGCTGTGTAAGAATTCCTCTACTCGCAGCACTGATCGGGAGCTGCGTCATGGACAGAGCTGCAGATGCTCTGGGGAATGGGGCCTTGCTCCATGGGCAATTGCGTAACTAGTCATAAATAGGAAACAAGCCTGAACACTGCTTGTTCTCATGGCTACATCAGTCTCCCTTTTAAGACCCAGGATACAAGCATGTTCAGGAGATCAGTTCCCAGCACCCTCAGTCAGATCCTGTCTTAACCATCACCTTTGCAAAACATGCACATAAGCTATAAACAAGTAGTCACAAGCTCCTTAAATTCCAAGACCAGAGTTTCTCTAAGCCTACTCCTAAACCTTTCCCTAAACCATATTAAAGGGATCCCAAATCCAAAGAACAAGAGCTCTTCTTCACTGAGTCCTTTACTTCGTGGAGATATGGCTGGACCATAATAAACTAAAAGTAAAGAGGAGCTAGGTGAAGTCAAATGGGTAGATTGGGGTGTAGTCAGGAAGAAATCTATCTTTAGGTATTTCAGTTCTGGTGAGGCTCTCTTACAGTAGATTCCAAAGCTTATCATTGAAAAGTCTGGGACCCCGCAATCAAAACACATATCAATTACAATGAATCCCTAATTGAATTTATTACCATTGTAAATAAATTTCTATAGACATTTCAGCAGTTGACTTAATTTTTTTTCCAGGCTAGGCCTTTTTTTTTCTCTCAAGTCTAGTCTTGAACTCAAGGCTGGATCACTGTCCCTGAGCTTTCTCAAGGCTAGAGCTCTACCACTTGAGCCACAGCACCACTTCTGGATTTTTCTATGTATGTGGTATCAAGGAATCAAACCCGGGTCTTCCTGCATGCTAGACAAGCACTCTACCACTAGGCCACACTCTTGGCCCTGACTTACATTTTAATCATATTTGTTATGATTTTTTGTACCTAATTTTCTCCTTTCTATTCTTTCATTTAAAAAATGGTTAAAATATTCACCTATACTCATTGTCTCCCCATTCTCAGTATTGCTCTTTTTGCTCAATAATGTTTCCTAAAATTTCTTTATTTCTCAGAGAACTCCAGTTGCTTAACCTCAACTCTAATGGGCTATTTTAGTCTTCATTCTCCTCAGTATCTTTACACTGTGTGGTAGCTTTGTCTTCCAGAAAATCTTTTCTGTAGCTTCTGTGAGAAAGCTTTATACTTTCTTATGCTCTTTTACTGATCACTCTCACTTTTTTGACCCCAAAATGTGAATCACACTGTGATTCTGTGATCATCCCTCTTTTCTAGGCAGTCATTTTGCTTGCTCCAAGTACCATCCAACACAGAGGGCTCTTAATCCTAAATTCATTGTTTAAATTTTCAATTGGTGTGTGTGTGTGTGTGTGTGTGTGTGTGTGTGTGTGTGTGTGTGTGCTGTTACTAAGTCTAGAACTCAGTGCCTAGATTTCTCACTTGATTTTTCACTGAAGGCTGGTGCTCTAGCACTTGAGCCACACCTCTATTATAACTTTTTGCTGGCTAATTTTAGATAAGAGTCTCACAAACATTTTTCCAAGGCTAGCTTTAAACCATGAATCCTCAGATCTTAGCCTTCTGGATTAAAGTCATAAGCTACCTGGCTAATTCTATCTAATTAGTTCATGGGGGAAAAAATATCCTTCGTCTTTTCCCATTCATGTCTACTATTATTGCACTTCCTTTTCCTTTCTGTTAAGGATAACCTAATCTTCCAAGACTCTAAACTAGTTCAGTCATTATAGACTTTTCCTTCAGTTGTCACAGCTCCATCATTTAACACATCCTATAGATTCAATCATGACATTATTCCTGCTATGTATCATCAGTCTTGTTCCACTCTCAGTGCTCCAGTTCTTGCTCTTATCTCTTGCTTGGATTAGCAAATATGATTATTTTCCTATAAACTGATATTAGACTAGTAGTTCAAAAGCATGAAATCCAAGCACCCAGCTGACTTTTGTATCTGCACCGGGGAATATTTCTCAAACCCCCTTTGCATCCCAGTATCCACAGATATGCTCAAGTCCCTTATGTAATATGGTATCAAATTTGCCTGTAACTGTATTCTTTAAATCATCTGTAGACTCCTTAGAGTAATGTTAATGTTATGTAAATAGCTTTTACTCTGTTTTATTTAGAAACCATGACGAGAAAGTCTGTATGTGGTGACCACTGATGTAAATTCGTTTTGTCAAATATTGTTGACCTGTTTGAATCTATGAATGGAACTATGGAGTCAATTGTATCATTCACTGTCCAATCCTTTCAAAAAAAAAAAAGTTCAGCCCAGTGCAGTTCGTCTTCCTTTCCTCCACAGTGAAATCCAAATTATGGAGCATAGCTTGTATCTTAGTTAATACAAGCTAGTATTACTACGTACCAATCCATCCCAACGTCTTAGTGCCTTATTTTTCATATCCATAAAGTCTGATATGATTTTCAATGACTGTCCAAGGAAACCATCCTGTGGGTGATGATCCGTATTGTATTTCTGCAAACAACAACTGTTTTCATAATCTCTTGGCAGTAGAAATATTAGATAGTCAAGGGCTGATAA
This sequence comes from Megascapheus bottae, assembly GCF_031878675.1. Lineage (NCBI taxonomy): Eukaryota > Metazoa > Chordata > Mammalia > Rodentia > Geomyidae > Megascapheus > Megascapheus bottae. The sequence continues at coordinate 17,495,981 of NC_143514.1, forward strand.
ACTGAGGCATCATCCTACAGACACTCACTAGCCAAAGAAAATCATGTGATCACGTGTGATTTCCAGGAGTATAGAAGAGCAGACCAACCTAATGCCCAGAAGAAAAGAGAATCAACACAAACACTGCTAAGATTTGCCACCACTTACTAATGTGCTAATATTCTAAGTACACTTTTTTTTTTGCTAGTCCTGGGGCTAGCTCAGGTCCTGAGCACTGTCCTTGGGCTTTCTCAAAGTTAGTGTACTACCACTTGAGCCACAGCACCACTTTCAGCTTTTTCTGTGTATGTGGTACCAAGGAATTGAATCTGAGTTTTCTTGCATGCTAGGCAAGCACTCTACCACTAGGCCAAACTCCTGGCCCCTTAATTACATTTTTTTTTCTGTTCTCATCTCCCCTTCATAATCTGTTTTAGTCTTGTGGCTATACCTCCAACTTCTCTAAATACAGCATGATTTTAATTCATATTATCTTGTTTCAATGTTCAGACCTCTGAGTTAACATCATTTATTCAATAAATCTTTTCCAGTCCTTCAGAATGTATTAAGTACCTTGATAATGCATTTACATGGACCTCCATTTATTTTCTTGTTATTATACTTGTCATTTTTGCCATGACATTTTTTTACTTGTTTTATCACTCTGCAAAAATCTAAGATTTTGTGAGAAGAATGAGTATATCTTATTTATAAAGTGACCGATTTCATCTATGCTTGTTAAAAATTGTTTCTATCACCGCATTGTCTGCTAATTAACATTCAAGACTTTTGGCATAACATTAATCTATCCCCCACAATCTCTCCACAATCATCTCATTAATTCTGCTATGAATCTTACATTTCTATACAATTAAGTTATTTACTATTTCTACTACATGTGCTTTGTTTTCCTTTTTTTGTTGTTTTTACTGGTCCTAGGGCTTGAACTCTGGGCCTGGATGCTGCACCTGAGCTTCTTTTTTTGCTCTACCACCTGAGCCACAGTGCCACTTTTGGCTTTTTTGAGTAGTTTACTGGAGATAAGAATCTCATGGACTTTCCTACCCGAGCGGGCTTTGAATCTCAATGCTCAGATCTCAGCCTCCTGAGTAGCTAGGATTGCAGGCATGAGCCTATAGTGCCCAGTTTTTCTGCATTTTCATTTTTGAACTATATCATTTTTCTGGATATCTTCCTGATTGCATTTTGTTTTTTACATGTCATATGTTCTTTCAAAAGATCTACAAATATTTCAAGGGCCACTTCTAAAGGCAATCCTATTTCCAGTCTGAATTATCTCCCTTCTACATGAATACCTGTCAAATTTCACCCATAAACTAGAATACCACTTTATCAAACAAAGTGCTCAATAAAGGTTTGTGAGATGAATGTGGAAGGTTTTGCATAATATAAAATTCCTTCCATTCCCTCCTGCCTCAGAAACAAGAAATGGACTTCGAAGAACCCATGAAATATTTAGCACCCTATTCTGTCCCTATTAACAAGCTGCTGAAACAATGACCTTAGAGTCATTTAGAAATATCAATGTAAGTGTAAATGGATTATCAACAATCAACATTTTGCCAAGGAAAGCCAACAGGTATGTCCTATTGGTCATTTTGCTTTATGCTTTTCTCCTGCTAGCTTTATTAATGTCCATATCATCAGAGCTATAATAAGCCTTAAAATTAATGCCCAATGTCTTCTGTAGCTTAAGACTTAATTTATTCCCCAAGACTTAGACTGTGGTACAATTAGGTTTTGATACATGGACATTTCTGCTTACTCGGGACTTAGCACAAAAGGACTCCACATTTTGAATGGCCTCATAAATATATATTGAATTTAATTTTCTAACATGCAAAACCCATTTTCCTGTTGTTTAGAGGTTTTTCATGCTGGGGGTAGAACAAGTTCTATACATATTTGTGTAGTGTGCCATTAATTAGTTCATAAATCATTGTGTCTTAGAATAGCACAGATTACCCTAAAGCCAATACACTTAGCATCTAAACATATAACTGCATCTTTCAATCTCACCCCTGTCTCACAAAAGTTTTGTTCCAAGCAATTAAGATTGCCATGGTCATGTGGACATTAATGAAGTTGACAATACTTCAATAGATTTTCTTTTTACCACATCCCTTCTAAAAACGTGTTCATATATAGAGGAAGATGTGAGAGATACTACATGGAAAATTAAACAGGGGAGTCAATAATGGAGAAAAGTTGAAGTGGAACAGAGCAAGAACCACGCAAAGGTACAGGATCCATCAAGGTCAGCCAGATGATTGAGAGTCAGCAGGAAAAAACAGAGCAAGTTGATGTCCCGTGGAAGAGGCCTATATTGTCACATGAGGGAAATATGTCAGTAACATGGAAGAAAGAGGAAAAAGGAAACACAAAGGGAAAGAGGATGAAGAGATGGAGGAAGGTAGGGCTAGGTGAGGAACAAGGCATTTTCGGATGTTTTGTGGATGTGTGCACATGGAGAAATGGGCACCGGTGCCGTAGGCTACAAGGAACATTCTTACTAAGACTGACAGGTGAGCTGCATGGAGGTAGAAAAGCACTGGCCATGTAATCAGGCGCAATGTTTTATAAGGCAAGAAAACAGAGAAGCCACATTTGGAGAGGTCTAATTAGGAGTCTTTATCAGAAAGCTGGTGACTACAAATACATTCTTGTCACAAAGACCTGTACCCCTGGCAAGCACACTTCACATGGTCAGAAAGCTGAGCCATGAGAGCAGCAGAGGAAAGAAAGAGCAGAAAAATAATACTAACAGACCAGATCATCTCCAGTGGAGAGCTGAAGTAGGATATCATGGGGACTGGAGGAGAGCCAGGAGACATGGGAACAGGAGGCATGGCATAATAGCACCTGAGCTGGGCTGCACCTAAATAGGGTCAGGTCGGGGGGGGGGGGGGGACAGGGTCACAGAGAGCTTGAGAGTTCATGACCGGAGACTGGCAGGTCCAGTAACCTATTGTCCAAGTCCCTGTCCCTGCCCCTAGGAATTCAGGCACGCCCATCATGTGGAGGGTGGGGCTTCCCTGCCTCTACCATGAAGACAAGATGGTACCAGTTAATCCCTCTACTCTGTAATCCATCCCATAGCCAAGATGTTATATTAAGTTATATTCAGTATCCCTACTTCATTGTGACACTCAAACTTGTACAGGTTCATACTCACCCCTCTACGCTTTGCCCTAGCCATCCACACTGGCCACAGTGTAATTCAGATTGCACACATCTCTCAAAGAATCATGTGTTAAAGGCTTAATCCTCTTAGTACCCCTTTTTGGTACTAAGAAGGTACTTGGAAGATGATAGAAACTCAGGAGATGGAGTCAGTGAAACTAAATCAACACTCCTAACTTAGGTTGCTTGGGGAATGTTTCTCTTACTTCTCTCTCCTGATCAGGAGCTTTTCTCGATTTGGTGTTTCTGCCTTGCTCTGCTGCTTTACCTGAAGCTAATTACCAATAAATGCTGGACTGTAATCCTCAGAACTCAGAGCCAAGGTAAACTTTTTTGTTGTTGTTGTTGTTGGTCATTACTGAAGGTTTCAGCTCTGGGTCTGGGCTCTACCCCTTGAACCACATAACCATTTCTGGCTTTTTTTTTTTGTGGTTTAACTGGAGATAAAGATATTACAAACTTTCCTGCCTCCTCTGATTTTGATTTACTATCCTCAGATCTCAGCCTTCTGAGTAGCTAGGATTACAGGCATGAGCCACTAGCGTGTACCCAGCTAACCTTTTCTTTTTAAAAAATGATTATCTCAAATATTTGTTACAGTAACAGAAATCTAACATGATTCCTTTGGTATCATTCAGAAAATGTTAGGTAGCCTCACATTATCTTTACCTCTGCCCATTTCATTTTCAATACTAATCATGCTTTCATTCATTCCCCTTATTCTATCCTACTCTTTTTATTAAAAAAAAAATTCTATGATACTTAACTGACTTCTAAGCATCTACTTATTTCTTATGGTTATTATCTACTATTGATCACTTCTTTGTTCAAAGATATACCTCAAACAGCATTTTGGAAGAACTCACTAAAATTTTCATTGAATGAATGAATGAAGTTAAACCCTGGACAAACATTGGGAGTTGAGTATATAGTAGAATTTTTATGCTTTTTTTTTCCATACTGAGCATCATGGGAAGCCCTAATTCTTTCAAATTGTTAAGATATCTTCTATTTTACTTCCCCCCTTCATGTATAACTCTCAATAGTATCCAGTGTTAGCTAATCCTGCCATCTTGCCCTGCAGGGGCCATTTCCCTACAGAGCTGCCTGCTTAGTCAAAACAGCAGGAGGCAGGTGGAGCCCTAATTGGAGCTCCTTCCTGCTCCCCACCAGAGGCAACAAACCCCTTCAACCTAAAAGCAGACAACCCTTTCACCCCCTGCAGAGGCCATTTCAGCATGGGAAGCTTGTTTCATGTGCCAGCAGCATATTGTTCTGTTTAGTCCATGTTAACATTCCAATCCCGGTGCTCCATACTGGCAGGGAGTGGGTCTGATATACATTACTCTTCCTTTCCGTCTTCTTTGCTCTTATAGAGACATTATTTATTTATAACATATCGTAACAAACAACTATACTGCCAGGAGGCAAGCTCACTTTTCCCTAACAATACCTACAAAGTAAATTAAGCATGATTTTTTTCCTCCACTTGCATGGTATAGGCCAGGAAAATTGTACATGTTGCTAGAAGAACAGGGACAAAAAGTACAGAGATCCTGGGAGGATCCTGCCAGCAGGGTGAGTTTGCTAAACCATCTCCTCACGGAATCTGCTCAGTATGCCCAGCTTCTAAAAGCACTCTGTGTGTTTCCTCCTTAATGTGACTCTGATGGATAGCCGGGAGTGGGAAACGCTGACCTCTCTGGTCTGTTTGACTGGGCTGTGCACCCTTATCAGTGTGTATCTTGCAGTAGAAAGAGCGAGAAGGGCCTTTAATTTTCTTTAATTAGTCAGGGTTTTCATTTCCATTTGAATGGTAGGTGTCAGAAGACCTCTCTGTAGTGAAATGTCTTACCCTTGTCATCATTTCCTCTCCACAGTCTGCCTCATGCCCATAAAATAACCCCTTGAAGTCACTCTGGCAGGAAGCCTTCTTTTCTTCAACAGTCCTGATGACACTTCTCGGTCCACCTTGGTTAACACTGTAGCAAAGCTTATGCAAGGCCATTTTTAAAGGGGTATATTCTCTCAGGACAGTGATTTGCAAAGCATCCAATAAATAATTATTGATCAACTGCTTCACCACGTAAGTAAGACATTTGTAATTTTGTCATTATGTTGTGCAACATCTGGAAGGCTGCACTATTCATTACCCAGGAGAATCCAATCTTCCTTAAAGGCAATCGCACACAGGCTCTGAATCCAGAGAGTGATGCAAACTGTCTTTATTGCTGTCTTTGGGTTTGGGGAATAGCCTTGCCTTTCTTCCTCCCTTCTTTTCCTTTCCTGTCTCTAACTTGCAAGGCCCTAGCTCATTGAGTTTGGGATCTTCATGATGCAAAACTGAGATTCATCCCTGGCTTCACAGACAAGTGAGGTTGCTGATAGATAATTACTTTCTTAGCTGTAAAACATGAAAGGGAAGACCTGACAGACTAATACTTTGCACATCTTTATCATTTCTCAGAAAGGATATAAAGAACTAACATTGATGGGTCTCTGTCTATGTGCCAGGTACTGTGCTAAGCACTTCACATACATTATCTCACTTAAAATATAATATCATAGTAACTATGACTTAAGTACTATTTTTTTAAGAGATGATTTTATGGACTAAAAAAGTAAGGCATGAAAGTACAGCAAGACACATGGCTAAGTGAAGAAATCTGAATCTAACTCAAACTGCCCAATGCTGGAGCTTATATATAAGCAAATACACAGTCTGGAGCATTACTGGAGCTAACACATACTGAACACTGAAAATGCGGTTGCCAAATGATGAGACCCAATGTGGAGATCAAATGGAATTAACTGGGAGGAAGAAACATGTCCTGACAAACATTCATCATTTGGAGATCGCATATAAAGAAGGATGATGGAGCAAGCTGCATGGGAAGCTATCTTTCTCTTATCAAATATTTATAGAAACGACTACTAAAGGCCAGACCCTGAATAAGCAGAGAGATCTAACCTAATTGTTGCCTGCAAAGGGAGCAGAGGAAGAGACATATAAATGGACAAGCCCCATTAAGTGTGTTAGGCTCTTATTAAAGCAGGTTGGACAGAGAAGAGGGAGTAGTCAATGTCAACAGTGGTTCAGTTCAGGGTCAGAAAGGAGTTCAGAGAGTGTTGTTGGCTGGAATGCAGGAGGATCTTGGATTTATGATGAAAATGCTATAAGAATGTAGAAATCCAAAAGGCAGTCACATGTGACTGAGGGAGGTTTCTGGCCACATCCCCCTGGTCTGTGCATACTGAGAAGCAGATCTTGCTCACACTGCAGCATGCTTAATGAAGTGTAGAGATGAAATCCCAACCCACAGTCACACAAACCTGCTTCAGTGTCATCCATGACTAAATCACCTTTGCTTTGTTCTGGAAAGGCCATGTTTGCCATTGACAGATAGAGAAGGTTAGACAGGTTTACATTTCAGTTCTGGTTTGCTTTGATAGCCCTCAAATCTTAATCATGTCTTATTATGCCCCAATCCCTTTTTGTCATTATGCTGAATTCAGTGGATATATCACTTTGTCCAGATTTTCTATTTACAGCATTAGAATAGACCCAGGAAATGTGTGAGAGAGTAGGAAGAATTCTAGACCTGGCAGCCTATCACAGCTCTGTCATTAAATGGCGTCACTTAGATCTAGATTGTCCATCTATAAAATGGGTATTTGGATAGATATGAAGTAAGTTGCTATTCTGAAAGTTAGAAACAAGAATGACTTCTAGGTATTTAAGTAACAGTCTACTTAATTAGATGCAATAACATATCTGAGAATAAAGAGTTTCTTCATGACATACAGCATTAGAAACTTGCCATGATACAACCAGAGTAGCTGATATAAAACCCAAGGAGAGAAAATGTCAATGAAGATTTAGTAACAATAGTACAGAGTCTCTTTCAGGAAGGTTTCTTGAACACCAGATAATCTAGGGCTGGCAAGGTGTCAGCAAACTGGCCTATCTTGCTGCCTTATTGATAAATAGTTTTATTAGACCCTTTGTCCAATAAATGAACACATTTATGTATCATCTGTGCCTGCTCTTATACAATAATTACATGAAGCAACTGGATAACCCACAATTTGTGTGAAATATTTGTTACCAGGACCTTTTGTTATTTGTTTTTTTTTTCATGTTTAGTTTGAATTTTATTGTTGAGGTGATATATAGAGGATTACAGTTACATTTTTTCAGGTGGTGGATACATTACTTCTTGAACATTGGCACCCCTTCCCATGATTTCCTCCCACTTTCCCTTCCCATACCCCTTCCCAATCATCTTGTTTTTCCCTTCAATTCCTTATTTCAAATAAACAAATAAAGGTATATGCAATGTACCAGGTATCAAGTCAAATACAGTAGCAACGTGAGAAAAACTATAAGGGGGAAAAAGAGAAAAGAAATAACTTCACATAGTACATTAAGAACAACAATCACACAGACCAACCTCTTGCTTCCATATCCTGCAGTTTATTTTGCTTAGCCTCATCCTATATGTCCATATGTACATAACTTTTGAGCTATTGTGATCCTCTGCTGGGAGAATTTTAGACGTATACCAATTATTACAAATGAGAGAAACCATGGAGCCTATGTTTCTTTGGGTCAGGCTTACTTCACTTAGTATGATTTTTTCCAAGTCTTTCCATTTCCTTACAAATGGGATGATGTCATTTTTTTCTAATGGCTGCCTAGAATTCCATTGTGTATAAGTATCACATCTTCTTGAGCCATTCATCTACTGAGGAACATCTGGGTTGGTTCCACAACTTAGCTATGGTAAATGATGCTGCAACAAACATGGTTGTGCTACTAGCTTTAGTATGTCCTTGTTTCTGGACATTTTGGTAAATGCCATGTAGTGGAATTGCTGGGTCATAGGGGAGCTCTATGTTTAGTCTTCTGAGGAACTGCCATACTGCTTTCCAGAGTGGTTGAACAAGTTTATACTCCCACCAACCATGTAGTAGCATTCCCTTCCAGCTACATCATTATCAGCATTGTTGTTATTGGATTTCTTAATAATAGCCACACTAACTAGAGTGAGGTGGAATCTTAAAGTTGTTTTGATTTGCATTTCTTTTATGGCCAGAGGAAGTAAAGGACCTTTGTGATAAAAACTTTAAAAACCTGAAAAAGGAGATTAAAGCCAATCTAAGGAAGTGGAAAATCCTCCCAGGCTCTTGGATTGAGCCTCATGAAAATGGCAATCCTGCCAAAGCTATCTACAGAATCAATGCAATACCCATCAATAACCCTATATCATTCTTTAATGAAATAGGGGAAGCAATCTAAAAATTCATATGGAATAATAAAAAGACCCTGTATAGCAAAAACAATCCTTAGCAGAAGGAAAAGTGCTGGAGAAATATCAATACCAAACTTCAGAGTCTATTTCAAACTACAATAATAAAAATAGTTTAGTACTGAAACAAGTTCAGGCCTGAGGGCCAGTGGAAAAGAACTGAAGACCCAAAAATTAATTCACAGATCTATGGCCACCTAATCTTCTATAAGGGAGCCAAACAAATAGGATGGAAGAAAGACAGTCTCTTAATTAAGTTCTAAATACTAAGTCCCAGTGATTGTAAATAGAGATTCCCTCCTTGAACACTTGTTTGTTAAACTTGTCATTTAAAATATGATGTAAAAATCAACGTTAATAAATTCTTTAATAAAAAAAAAGAAAGACAGTCTCTGCAAAAAATGGTGCTGGTACAATTCCACTACTTGGCATTTACCCAACCATCCAGAAACTAGGGCATACTAAATCCACTACCACAACAATGTTCATTGCAGCATTATTCACCATAGCAAAAATATGGAACCAGCCTAGATGTCCCTCAGTTGATGAGTGGATCAACAAGTTGTGGTCTTTGTACACAATGGAATTCTATGCTGCTGTCAGAAAAAATGACATTGCCCCATTTGTTAGGAAATGGAAAGTCTTAGAAAAAATCATATTAAGTGAAGTAAGCCAGACTCAAAGGAAATTAGGCTCAATGGTTCCCCTCATTTGTCATAATCGGTAGAAACCTTGGGCTCTACTAGCAGAGATCTCAATAGAGCAAAACCTTGATACATAAGGCCATATAGTATGAAGCTAATTGAAAAGACCTCCAAGATATTAAAACAAAAGCCATACAATGGATGATTGTTGTTCTTAATGTACTATGTTATCTCTCATCTCTTTTGCTGTCCCTTGGTTATCTCATATTGTTACAGTATCTCATTTTGTTATCTGATATATTGGATTTATTTGTATTTGGTTATTTGAAATTTGATAGGGAAGGGGGGAAAACCAAGACGGGGGTGGGGATGGGGGGTGGGGTGGAGGGGCGGGTAATGGGGACCAAGACATGTGAAAGGGTATCAATATATATGAATTAATGCACCTTCTATCTGGCAAATATCATGTAACCCTTTTATTAATTACAATTAAAAATAAATAAATAAAAAAGAATAGATCATTAAAATATCTAGTCCGAATAAAGAGCAAGCAAATGGTTTAATAAAAATCAGTTTTACTAATTAAAAAAAATGGTGCTGGTAGAAAACTAAAGTTGGATCCTTCTATGTCACCCTGGACCAGGATTAATTCCAAATGGATCAAAGATCTTGAGGAAAACTTTACATGAAGGAATAGGAGATACACCAGGGTTCCTTGGCACAGGGCAGAATTTCCTCAATAAAAGCCAAGAAACACAACACCTTAAAGACAGTTTGGACAAATAGGACTTATTTAACTGCAGAGCTTCTGTATGGCAAAGGATATACCTAGCAAGTCAAATAGCCCACAGAGTGGGAGAAGATCTTCACTAGCCATGCAACAGACAAAGGCCTCATATCTAAAATATACTACAGCTCAAAAAATTGAATTTCTTAAAAACAAATCCTCAAAGAAACAACCATCCCATTAAAAGGTGGGCTAATATCTTAAAGAGAGACTTCTCTGAAGAGGAAAGAAGAATAGCCAGTAGACATGAAGAAATACTCAACATCATTTTCATTTATCGTGTTGGTACTCTGTCTTGAGCTCAGGACCTGGCACTCTCACTAGCCTTTTTCCATTTCTGGATTTTGGTGGCTAATTGAAGATACGAGCCTCATGAATCTCACAGATCTCAACCTCATGAGGAATTAAGATTATAGGTTCGAATCACCAGTTCCCATTTTTATTATGGGGACCTTTAGAGAAAAAGATTGTTAGCCCTTGATTAATCTTTGTGTTTTTCCCATCTTCAGAATAATGTCTTTATCCATTGATTTGCAAACTTAGGCTAGGGTTCTTGCTTACCATGAGAGTCTCATGTATGGCTAATTACGCTATACCCTCCAATGTGAGTATAATGACAGGATTCTGAACTAAGTTTTCAAATTCTTCCTTAGATTTGTTTAGGTAAGCTGCTTGGTAAGGCTTAGTGTGTTGATACATGTCTATAATCCCTGCACACATCAGATGAAGTAAGATCTGAGTTTCAAGCTAGCCTATGTTAGCAGTAAGTACTAGGCTTCTTTGCCATTCTAGAGATGAGCACATCAAGCTATCCAGACTTAACATCATTTATTATTCAAATATACAATTGTCATTGCTCATTTCCTATATCTGTAAAGCAATATTCTGATCAGGTATCTTCCGATGTAAAATGCCGTCTTAGAGCAGCTCCAGCAGGCATCTGTCTTCTTGCTCATAGCACTTCTCATTACAAAAGGCTAACTTGGTGTTCTGACACATAGTTCAGTGTCTGTGAACTTGGTTTAGATGCTAATCTTCCATCCTGATTATGCCTATAATCCTCACTAATCCAGAAGCTGAGATCTGAGGATTGAGATTCTAAGATAGCTGGGACAGGAAAGTTGATGAGACCATTATCTTGTTTATTTCCAAAAGAGTCCAAAGTGGAATAGTGGCTAGCCTTGAGCATAAAAACTCCAGAACAACACCCAGGCCCACACATGCACATAAAAAGAACATCAACTCACTGTACCAACCTAGTTTGGGTTTTAAACCCATAAAACCATGAGAATAATACAAAGAGTAAACAGGAATGCAACTTTGTCATCTACAATGGGGGGAGTGGGGATAGGATATGTAAGAGGACTAGTTATTCCAAGTTGAAGAAACTTTACTGATACTAGAAATACTTTCATAGAATATGTTAATACTTTTCCATGAAGATGGACAATAGAAAGTTACCAGCCTGTTTTTAGTCCAGATTATGGTCCTCCAAATTGCTCTACCCTTCCCTCTGAAGGACAATTCCATCTCCAACACCTGGAACTACACCCACTGCCTGTTTCTCTTTTACCATTGCAACTGACCACTCAACCACCATGCACCACACTAAGGGACCTCTACTACATGTCAGCAAGCTGATCCCAACGCAGTACTTATATGGCACTGAAACTACTCCATGCCCTGTCTATATGTAGTCAGACTCATGAGCTAAGGTACAACCGTGGAAGTTTCTCAGCACGCCCTCTTCTATTCTTTTCAAATTCCAGGCGGCTTACTGGTTCCCACAGTGTGTGTTCCCTTTTTGATAAGTACAAGCCCACCTTGTTAAAACAACAGCAACATATTTCCTCGCTGGGCACCAGTAGTTTACTCGTATATCCCAAATCCTAACAATTTGGGATGCTGAGATTAAGAGTATCATGGTTTGAGACCAAACAGAGCAGAAAAGTTTGTGAGAACCCCCCGTTCTCAATCCATAGCTAAGTATAGTGACATACACCTGTCACCCCAAGCTAGGGATGCGATTGGGAGAATCATGGTTCCTGAAAAGCTCAGGTAGAAAAATCTCAAGACTCCATCTCTACAGAGATGGCACCTGATGTACAATCAGGCCTAGGAATTTAGCAATGACAAGAAGTCTAAAAGTATGTGGATCTTGGTTCAAGTCCTCACCTTAGCTATCTTAAAAACAACCTTGATCAACGTCAACAGATGTGGCTCAACAGGTGGTAGAATATCAGCCTAGAAAGTATAAGATCCTGAGTTCAATCAGTACCACCAGAAACTAGTAAGTAAATAAATCAAACATACATCCTACCCCTGTGCAGCTAGATGCTGCCATATGTCTCCTCTGGAAGCCAAGGAAATATTAAAAAGTAGGAAACTTCTACCTTAGTTAGCAAAAGTAAAATTAACTCGCCCCATGCCTCTTAGCTCTCTCAGCCCTGTGCCTGGATGTACACTGATGTCAACTAGTGTCGAGTGATGTATAAAATGTTTAGAGGATTGTAGAGAAGCAGTCCGAAGGATTGTGATTCCAGAATGACTTCATGGGACAGTGCTTTCCCGCCAGATAAATTTCCCACCTGCAGACTGTTATGCAAGAAACAGAGTTCTACCTTTTTGAGTCCTTACCTTGCAGGTTGTTTCATCTTTGAACCCATGTTTGAGTTCTGCAAGCTCCCCAATTCTATTAACACAGTAAACTCTAGTTCACCATTTGTGCAAAGTCTCATGAGCAAGCACAATCTATCTCTTCATAGCACATTGGATCCCAGCCCTAACACTGTACTGTGGTTGTTGAAGCTTCTGGCTTCCCTGTTCCATGACCTTACAAAAGAGTCATTTTTTCAGAACAAAAGAACAAAAGAGTCATTTTTCAACCTGTCTTTGAATCTTCGGGCCAGAGTTTAGTAGACAGTAGGAAGGCAATGTGGTTTCAAAGCAAATGGACATAGCTCATCTCCTCATCTTCTTGAGCAGTAAGGAAAGATGTGAAGGGTTAAGAAGCAGAACAGAAAATCAAGGAACTAGGATAAATAAGAGGGAAGGAACGGGGAGGCAGAGACTATGCCCTGTAGGTCTACTGGGCCATCACCAGCACCAAGCCCCCTGTAGGAACTCAATAACCAGGTATTGATTGAACTCAACCTTTGCTTGTCATTATTGCCTCCTCTGCTAGATCCCAAGGAAGCTGTTGTAAGAAGTCGGTCAGAAGACCAAAGAATAGAGAGGGCTGTTACAGAAGACACCACGCTGATAACTGATAAATTTACTTTAGATATATACATGTATTTAGGTTCATGGCTTAATGTGTAATAGAGCCCCATTTTTTTTACAGTCTCATGATTGTGTCTATGATAGTTGTTGACTTAAAATGCATTGCTTTATTTCAGCAGATCCAAACAGAAACTTTCAAGGGCAATCACTTCTGTAAGTGATCCTGATAAACACAGCACAGATTGTTTATGGGCACACATACACTAGCACAAGAGCTGGGAAGCTCCATGGCCTTCAATTATGCAGGATTTAATCGTGCAAGCATGTACAATCAATATTTGTTGATCTCAATCTGATTACCAGCTAGTGGTGTTCAGTATTTCCATCAACAGGATAACAATATGACACATTTCAGGGACTCTCCCTAGGCTCTTCCAACCACCTTATTGGAAGGATTTTAATCAGCTAATGAACTCATCAACGGCATTTTCAGGAGTCAAGGCAGCTTCCTGCATCTACAATCCCATGACCATATTTGCCTGACATCTAGTGGCCACAAGAAACATGACCGTCTATAAATCCCAACATCTGTACAAGGTGCGAGCAGCCTCTCTGAATGCTAATGTCAGCATTACAGTGAGAGCAAACACAAAGCTGCTTAGACAATGTGTGACATGTAATTATTTCCTCTCATTAAAATGGAAACTAGCCTTTTCTTTTTATATTTATGAGGCAAGTTGGAACATGCGGTTCAATTCTCGTAAAGAAAACAGGAATGAAGAAAATCTGGCTTGGTCCCAGCTACATTGGCCACAAAGCGCTCTTCCTATGAAGGACTCACCATAAACAGAACATGGCTTCTGGAATGAGAGAAGAAAGGACATCTGTGGTCAGCTTCTCTGAGAGAGGGGATTGTGCTCTGGAATTAAGGGTACACAGAAAGAAGAATGCTTATCACTGAGTAAGAGGTGGATGAAAAATTTTATTTTCAACACAACGCTTGCTTTGAGAACCAGATTTTTTTTTCAAAATTTAGTATGGAATCTGTGTGTGTGTGTGTGTGTGTGTGTGTGTGTGTGTGTGTGTGTGTAAATAAAGGTGATTAGATTAAGGGTGTCTGATCTCTGTTCAGTTAGCTTTTCTTACTCCCCTGAAGAAAAGTCCCCAAATCCAGATACTTGAGGATATAGCTTAGAGACATGGAAAGTATTATGCTTTAAGTCATAAGTCCTAGCTTTGGGTCACAACTCCACCTTTTAATACCTTTGTGTCATTTAACAAGCCATTTACTTTTCTAAACCTCGGGCTTTTCATTTCTATAATAGGGGAAATAATATTTATTCCACGGGTCATTGGGAACATTAAAGAGGCAGTAAAATGAAAATGTTTTATAATTACTAGAAAAATGATGGCACTGCCATGACCAGATAGTCATAAAGGGTACTCATGCAACCAAGAGAAACAAGCTCCAGACAACAACACTTCTGCATAATTTTCTTATCAAGTTCCAATCCCTCCAAATTCCAGAGATTCTACTTGGCAATCTCTTTGTGTGTGTGTCTGTGTGTGTGTCTGTGTGTCTGTGTGTGTGTCTGTGTAATATGTGCACATATTCATGCCCAAGACCACACACATGCCAATACCAAGGCTTGAACTCAGGATGTGGGTACTGTTCCTTAGCTCTTTTGGTGGGGGGGGGAGGGAGGGTCATGGGGCTTGAACTCTGGGCTTGGGCCTTGGTCCCTGAGCTCTTCAGCTCTACCCCTTGAGCCATAGCCCCAGTTCCCATTTTCTAGTGATTAATTGGAGATAAGAATCTCCCATTCTTTAGTGCTCAGGCTGGCTTTGAACCCCAATCCTCAGATCTCAGCCCTCTGAGTAGCTAGGATTACAGACCTGAGCCACTGCACTCAGCTTGCTCC
This sequence comes from Megascapheus bottae, assembly GCF_031878675.1. NCBI lineage: Eukaryota > Metazoa > Chordata > Mammalia > Rodentia > Geomyidae > Megascapheus > Megascapheus bottae. Next base: position 17,511,051 of record NC_143514.1, read on the forward strand.
CCAGTTTTTTTACTCAAGGCTAGAACTTTACCACTTGATTCACACCTCCACTTCCAGGTTTTTGGTGGTTAACTGGAGATAAAGAGTCTCATGGACTTTCCTTCCCAGGCTGGCTTTGAACTGTGATTGTTAGATCTTAGATCTCAGCCTCCAGAGTAACTAGGATTACAGGCATGATCTAGAAATCTTGAATAATGCTCATGACTGAGTTGCTTTTAAAAAATGAAGACAGTAAAGGGAAATGGGGACAAAAATATAAGAATGGATATCTGTGTGTGAGAAGTAATGCACCTTCTATCTGGCGAATATAACTGCAACCCCTCTATACATTGAAATAAAAATATTTTAAAAAAATGAAGACAGTAGAATATTGTGAATACTGGAGCACACAGGCTCCACCGGTAACTCACCATCATCTTGCCTAGGAATGGTATCTTTCATAATTTCCATTTTCCACAGATATTTGATTTACTCTCATGTGTTATGTCAAAACAGAGGAAAAAAGTCTCTTAATTTCTGTTAAAATTATCTTCAAGTAATTGAGCAAATGGTTTTCAATTCAATGTGTCTGTCTATGGGTACAGTATATCTTAATCATTTCATTATTCTCCACCATCTCTCCCAACCCTGCTTGTCCCCTCTAGTTACTGGGTGCCATTTTCACACCTGTACATTGAATATTATAAGTATATTCACCCATCCTTCATCTTTCCATTGTCTTTGAGGATGGATTGATAGCAAGGCCTGGAATAGGTCATACCTTCTCTCTAAGCATGCAGAGACTTCGAGACTGAGCTAGAACCATGCCAGTGATCATGGCTGGTTAGTAAAGGCACCAATCCATGCTGGTGCAGGGAAGGAATTGGGAGAAAATCCAATAACGACAATCTGTAAACTACGCCACACTCTTCCTGGCACCTGAGAGGACAGGAGATTAACATAGCCGAGAATCCTAGATTTGCTTCCCTTGCGAATGTAATGAATAGGGAATGGAATATATGCATCAGAGAGGGATGGGAGTTTATTTCTAGGTGGCGTTTCTACAGGACAAACAGTTCTGACAGGCCAGCAATCAGTGCCCACTACCCTGAGGTCATGCAGTATAGAGAGTCACATGAGATGGTGAAGGAGCCAGCAGGTGTGACTGCAAGCCAGGATGAAGCCAAACGTCCATGGTTTGGTTCTTCCCACAGGCATAGAATACATCTTAGGAACAGGCATGTCATTTCCAGTGGAGGACTTTACAAATAAGTTGTCTGATATGTGGTCTCCACCCCAAAAGATGAAATGAGTAGAACCAGAGATCCCTCCAAACCTGCCTTTTTAAGCTGAAAATGATGTGCTTGTAATGTGCCATTAAAGATAATTTAAAAGAAAATGGATATTTAATTTAAAGATTATTTCTGGTAAGGCTGAACCCTATCTTCACCGGCATTTGAAGCCATTATATAAACCACCAGATTCAGAACCACAGGTAATCTTATCTATTAACGGTTCAGGCATTTGTGCCTTTTTCTCTCATGCTCTTTAATATTTTCTATTTCTTTTATTTGAACCAAAAGGAGAAAAGGCTCAGTTGCAGAAATAGAACATGTTGCACTTGGATTCAGTAGGGATTTTTTTTCTTCTCATTTTTTTTTTTAAAGAGAGGAGCTTCAGAGGCAAGATGATAAATGGCTAATAAGAATCAGGAGTGTCAAGGGGCTGACAAGGAAGAGCTGAGCATGCAGGGAGAATTTCAGGACTCAGTGATAAGTGTCTGCTGTGCCAATCCTCAAAGAAGAAGCGATCAATCCGGTTTTTTAAGGAAAAAAAATGTTTGGTCTGGCTACTGCTAAAAGTAGAGCGGTGGCTACCCTGAACCTGCCACATGGAATGACCTTTGCACAGGGCCACAGAAAGAACAACGGAAAGGTGTCACTCCTAAATTAGTCATCGAGGCTGTTTGATTTGTTCCTGTGCCAGATGTTCTCTCATTGATCCCTGCCTGGTCCATATGTCCTTTGCCAACAAGGCAGTGAACAGAGCCAGCGGCTGCCACTTCAGAAAGCAGCCACCAGAGCAGGCTAATGGAGTTGCTGGCAGGAGGCTGCCACCTCACTGGTTCTCTCCTGTTTCTCTTAGAGATCAAGGGCATGATGCCGACAGCACACCTGCCCCAAGGCCAAGGCCAGGCTCAAGATGGTGAGGTAGCCTTGCTACCTGTGAAGCTCTGGTAGGCTCCGCAGAACCCCACGGTGGGATCCCTGGCCCACTTCCTCTCTTTATCCCAGTCACAGGAAGTCCCTGTGGGATTTATTAAACAGCCATTGCCATGCTCAAAGTGGGACTCAATCTGGCCACTGGGTTTTCTGTTCCCATCAGCAATATTCATCTGTTCTCCATTGAGCTAAGAGTTGGGGCCCTCTGCTGTCCTCTGAGCCAAGGATATAGGAGGGAACTCCATTTTAAGCTGGCCAACAGAGATGAGAGAGGACTTGACTGGTTTGCTCTTTTGGTCCATGAGAACTGTACTGTCTGTCTCAGATACTTGAGGACCTAGGATGGACATGTCCTTTGTTCATTCATCCCCTTCTTGAAACTTCTTCCCCCTGTTCTTGGGCAACGTCCTCAGTCTGCCAAATCAGAAAACTGCCCTGAACATTTCCAATTAACTCCAAGAAGTATGAGTACCATTCCTGGGGATGAAGTTTTGCTATGAGTTCCTCAGTGGAGAAGCCAGAGAGCCATGAGCAAGGACAGACAGATGCGTGACCAGCCATGAGCCATCAGTTCCTGTCTAACTGTCTCACTCGGCTTCTGGACCCTTCCTTTGATTACATTAGGGACTCTCAAAGTCTTCCTGTGAACTCCTGTTTTTGCTAAACCCATTTTGGGACTGTCATTTTGCCTATAGGAGTCCTGACAAACACGCTAGATCAATGGAAACAAAGGTTTCCTGAGTTACCATGATTTTGAAACAAGCCAGCACTCCCATTAGCCACTTTTCCAAAAATCAATTTGTCAAATACTCAATGTGTTGAACAAATGAGTCAAAAAAGCAGGTTTTTCCCCAAGCTTTAAGTGTGGTTTTTTAAAGGCTGTGACTTTCCTATTGGATCATTACACTATGACATCAGAGACTTCTAAGCTGGGTGCCAGTTGGCATTAGAATTTTTGTGTGTCTCCTGAAGGTTAGGAAGGAATAAATTTTCCTCCTCTACAAGCTTTCCACCTTCTTTAATTAAGGGATTTGTCTATTCCTCCACTTCATCTTCTAATACCCCTTATTTGTTCCTCAGTCTTTGGCCCTGACCTTGTTTGATCTTTTCAACAAAATTACTGGAATGAGCTGTTCTGTGTCTACATAAAGAATGCACCTAACCAAGTTTAGCTGGTTTGGTCTGGGCACTGTCCCTGACCTTTTCCTTTTTTTCCAGTCCTATGGCTTGAACTCAAGGCTTGAGCACTATCCTTGGACTTTCTCAAGGCTAGATCTCTACCACTTGAGTCACAGCACCACTGCTGGCTTTTCCTATGTATGTAGTACTGAGGAATTGAATCGGGGTCTTCACTCATGCTAGGCAAACACTCTACCACTAGGCCACCCTCCCCACCCTGTGTCTGAGCTTTTTGCTCAAGGTTAGTGCTCTACCACATAAGCCACACAACACTACTTCTGGCGTTTTCTGAGTAGTTCATTAGAAATAAGAATCTTATGCACTTCCCTACTGGGATGGCTTCAAGCTGTAATCAAAGAGCTCGGCCTCCCGAATAGCTAGAATTGCAGGTGTGAACTCTTTGGGTTTTTGTTGTTTGTTTTGTTTTGTTGGTATTTTTATTTATTGGAGATAAGTGTCTCACATGGACTTTCCTGCCAGAGCTGGTTTCAAATCACAATCCTAAGATCTCTGCCTCCTGTGTAGTTAGGCTGCAGTTGTGAGCTACCAGTGCCTAGCTGTTCTGAGTTTTTAATCTAAATTTAGCCACCCTAAATTCCGAGTCACAGGCCACAGAAGGCAAGTGGGCAGGACCCTTTGGGGTTTTGCTTAGGAGCTGGACTCGCTTCAGAGCATCTCGCAGCCATGCCATTGGACCTGCCACCAGGACACTGTCCTTGCCCTGCCAGGTCCTAACATACATGATCTAGTGTTCTTTGGGCTATCCCTCCTGTCATGGAAAGTGATGAGTATCAGATATTTCTTCTTCTTGATGAATGTACAGAAATAACAGACATTTATTTCGAGATATAGGAAGGTGAAGGGCATAGGTATGGTGGTGAAGTAATTGAAAGTAGAGGGCTAAATCTGACCTGGCAGCCCTATGGTTCTCAGAGGCAGAGATGCTGGAGAAAGCATGGCTGCATTTACCTGGTCCACAGCTCAATGGAAATCCAAAAGGTTAAGTGAGGCAGCAGCAGGATCTGTGGAGGAAGCTGGCAATGATGTGGTTTGCTTTCCTATAAACCATCGATTTCCTATAGTGGCTGCAAAGTACCTACTGCTCAACGACTACTCAGGCTGAAAATGGTTCCTGCCATTGGGACTATAATCTAGAGGAAAAGGATGTGGTAAACAAAGAAATTTAACTAATAATAAAATATAGTAAATTAAATAATGAAAGATAAATGCAAGGGGACAACACAATGTGAATGGAGATACACAATGTATGTGACGAGGACGAACCAGTCATTACCTGTGTTCAAGAGGGAGGCCTAGCCTCCAAAAGCAGCAGCTAAGGGCCCTTAGATCAGTAGAGTGGAATTTGTCTTTAGAGACAGGGGAAAGCCATAAGTAAACTGGCCTATTACATGCAATGGGGAGAAAAGGAAGTAGAGGAATGTTGAATTGCATTAATTCCACTTAGATTTCATTCTTTCAAGGCATCCATATTGGTTGAGGTATTTGGGATCATGGTCAATTCACTGAAAACCAGTTATTCAAAAGGAATTCACTTAGCGACTAATTGCTGAATGATCAACACAAAAGAATGGGGTGGGGGATTCACAGAACAAGCAGCTTCATGCTAGATAAGTAAATTATTTGGTGTAAGTATATTCCAGGTACTCACTACATACCTGAATATTCATATTTCACTGTGTGCTCTGGGTTTTTCCTGGCAGTTTTTCCTGACCGTGTGTGCTTTCTCCATTCTTCACAACCATTTTCTAACCACACAGTAATTCCCTTAGCCACCTGGCCCCATGGGCAGGTGCACATTTACGTTCTGTGAACCCAGGCAGGCCCCTGGGAGCTCAGAATGGGCAGTCTTCCCTTCCCCTGCCTGCCTCTGTGGAAAGCCTCTAACCACAAGCCTGTGAATACTGGTCCAACCAGCTTCTATCCTCAGGTCTATAGGCTTGCTGGTTTACAATGGGCACTGGCCCAGCCCAGGCCCATAACCAACTATGCCCTTGGCTCCATATCAGTAGTCTCTGTAGCAGAAATGAACAGTGTGTATGCTTCTGCATTAAATCCTAGGGATAATAACTTAGTCTTTTCCATTCCAAGTCTCTGTTTGCATCTTTCTTGAAAAGAACTTTTACCTGGCAGGCAACAAATCATTTAGTATATTCTTTCATTTTACTCTTCCATTGCACTACTGCTTTCTGCTTTTTGGGGGGTAACTAGGGATTGAACTCAGGACCAACATGCTTGCTAGGCAACCACTCTGACACATGAGCCATGCCTTTAGTCCCATTTTGCCTTGGTTTTGTGGGAAACAAAGTATTGCTTTATACCTGGACTTCCTGTGTCTCCCTGTGTCTTGGCATGACATGGAGTTACCACTTAATCCCTCCATTGGTTGAGATGGAGTCTTTTATGCCCAGGCTCTCCTGAAACAGATATTCCTTGATATCTTACTACCAAGTAGCTAGGATTACAGGCTTAAGCCACCAGGGTTGGCTTTATTTTCAATGATATATAGTTCAGATAATTTCTTTGGCTCCTATGCTCTTTATAATGTTTCCCAAGACATTTTGTTTGTTTCTTACTTTGTTTTTATTTTACAGTACTGAAGACTGAACCCAGGGGCTCCTTCATATGCAAGTACTCTATCACTCGTTCAGAATCTATTACCCCCTACTCTCCTTAGGCATTTATTTTTCGTTTTCCTTTTGTTGGTTTTGCTGGTCCTGGGGCTTGAATTTGGGGCCTAGGTGCTGTCCCCAAACTTCTTTTGCTCAAGGTTAGCGCACTACCACTTGAGCCACAGAGCTACTTCTAGCTTAATTCAGAGTAGTTTATTGAACTTACTGGAAAGTCTCATGGACTTTCCTGCATGGCTGGGTTTGAAGGGTGATCCTCAGATATCAGCCCCCTGAGTAGCTAGGATTGCTGGCATGGACCACCAGCACCTGGTCTCCTTAGGTATTTTACTTATGTAGTTTTGGCTTATTTTGCTGGACCTACATTTCAGGAATGCCCCTCTGCAGTAAGCGAAAGGGAGAAAACAGAACTTGGAGATCTTAGGTTTGAATATTGACGAAAGGTTTTGGATTATATCTCCAAAGGCTATGAAAATCTTATAGTATATCCCAAACTATTGCACTTGACATTAAGACCCAGATATCATAAGATCCAGTTATATGCCAGAGCATTAAAGAGCTACACTTTATATTGCTTTAGATCACTCAACCATAGTCAGTATGGGGCCATAGAACATTATTATGATTCTGAAGAGACAAGAAAGAGAAAAGATCAGAGAACTTTAGTGAGTGAGGACTGACAGATGTGAAAAAAGAAAGCAACACCTGGCTGAGCCAACACTGAAGACAAAACAAAGCATCTTTCAAATTAGATCAAGAAGGAAATTCTTTGTCATCACAAACAAAATTAAGTGACTATTTTACATAAAGCTCATTTGGGCGGTAGTTACAAACATCAAAGGGTATTGTTTTTTTCCCCTTGTAAGAGAGAAGATGTTAATTAGGATGGAATTGTAGCAGGGCACAAAGCAGACAGGGAAAGGTGTTTGTCCTGGTATTGTATTGTTCGTTCATTACTTCTACTTGGTCAGCATTGCAACCTAAGCAGAAAATACCTTACACAAAGACCTTGGTCTATAGGAGTCGTTCTCATGGTCCTAGGCCCCAAACACCAGCCTTACTTGGAATCTAGTTGGAACTGCAACAGCCTGGCTCTGCCAGATTTTCCAAATCAGTGACTCAAGTAGGAAGCCCAACAATCTCTCTCAACAAGCTTCAGGGTGATTATTGTGGTACCTGTTCAGATGCCACTGGCATAGTTCTTGTTAGCCAAAAGGATAAGACAAAATAATTATTTTTGTCAAAATATTTTTGGAGAGTGGAGCCAGTACTGGGGCTTGAATTCAGAATCTGGAGTTTTCATTTGTTTTCTCCACTCAAGGCTGGTGCTTTCCCACTTGGGCCATATTTCTACTTCTAGCTTTTGGCTAGTTAAATCACTTTACAGTCTTTTCTGCCCTGGCTGGCTTTGAACCACCATCCTGAGGTCTCAGCCTCCTGAATAACTAGGATTACAGATGTGAACCACTGGTGCCTGACTGCTAGGCTTATCACTTGTAGATTTAGTCCTTCATCTTGCTTGAAATCAACACCAAAGCCAACAATGTTAATGCCAGACCCAGAGAATTATTTAGGTTGATAGTTTCCTATATACCACTTCAATCACACGAGCATTGGGTCGGCCTTCCTTCCTTTTGCTTTCATCCTAATGAGAAGGAAGCAAGGAGACAGAGAAGGAGGAAAGGAGAGAAAGGAAAGAGGGAGAGATCCATAAAAGAACAATCGATGAAGAGAGAAGAAAGAAAGTGGAGAAGAGAGAGGCAGAAACAGAGACAGGGGTGGGGGTCTGTCACAGGCTTTTCTGGTTTTCTCAGGGTTGATGGGGAAAAATGATCCTAATTTTTATCAAGGAGGCACCCTTCTCCCGGTTTCCTAAAATAAGAATGTAAGCAATCATTATTTCAGTCAATGAAATAATGAAATTTTTGGATGATATGTAAACTGACATTCCATAACGTTTGATCAGCCTGGCTTTCATCATGGAAGGAGACTTGCAGTTCTGGTTTCTGCCTCAAAGGCCAAGAGGAAAGAGCCAGGGCTACAGTGTTTGGAATCTTCAGAATTTCCCACAAGATTATTTTCTACTGGCTAAATGAGTCTAAATTAGAAGCCTAGACATTTTTAAACCCTTGGTAAATAGCATTGATCTTAAACATCCTTTATTGGTTGAAGTTAGGCTACAAATAATTCAGGTCATATTTTGTGATCTTTCCAAACAGAACATGGCATTAAAGTATGCTCCTAAGTTTTACGAGATAGTTACCAAATAGTATACATACACATATACCCACACAGACAAAGGGAGAGAGAGAGGGATAACACACAAGTGACATTTCTGAGGTTTGGATTTTTTTGCGATTGCTGAGATTGAGGTCTTCAGCTTTGTGATCAGAAGCCAAAAAATGGATTTAATTAATGTATTTATTTATTAATACTTAATTATTTTCCTTGTCCTGGTCCTGGAACTGAACTCAAAACTTGGGTGCTGCCCCCGAGCTTTTTGTGTGAGACTAGCACTTGAGCCACCACCACTCCACTTTCAGCTTTTTGGTAGTTAATTTAAGATAGGAGTCACAATACTATATGGCCTTTTGTATCAAGGTTTTGACCTATTGCAAATCTCTGCTAGGAGAGCCCAAGGTTTCTACTGATTATGACAAATGAGGGAAACCATTGAGCCTAAGTTCCTTTGAGTCTGGCTTACTTCACTTAATATGATCTTTTATAAGTCTTCCCATTTCCTAACAAATGGGGCAATGTCATTCTTTCTGACAGCAGCATAGAATTCCATTGTGTACAAATACCACAACTTGTTGATCCACTCATCAACTGAGGGACATCTAAGTTGGTTCCATATTTTTGCTATGGTGAATAATGCTGCAATGAACATTGTTGTGCTAGTGGATTTAGTATGCCCTTGTTTCTGGATGGTTGGGTAAATGCCAAGTAGTGGAATTGCTGGGTCATAGGGGAGTTCTATGTTTAGCCTTTTGAGGCACTGCCACACTGCTTTCCATAGTGGTTGAACAAGTTTGCACTCCCACCAACAGTGTAGTAGTGATCCCTCCTGGCCACATCCCCTCCAGCATCTGTTGTCATTCGTTTTCCTGATCCTGGCCATTCTAGCTGGAGTGAGGCGGAATCTTAGAGTTGTTTTGATTTGCATTTCTTTTATGACCAGAGATGTTGAGCATTACTTCATGTGTCTATAGGCCATTTTTGTTTCTTCTTCAGAGAAGACTCTCTTTAAGTCTTTGGGCTCTCCTAGCAGAGAGTTGCAATAGAGCAAAACCTTGATATAAAAGGCCATATAATATGACGTTTAATGAAAGGATCTCTAGGATATAGAAACATAAGCCATATAATGAATGATTGTTTTTCTTAAGGTACTATGTTATCTCTCATCTCTTTTGCTGTCCCTTGGTTATCTCTTATTGTTACAGTATCTCACTTTGTTACCTGATATATCGGATATATTTGTATTTGGTTATTTGAAATTGGATAGGGAAGGGGGGAAAACAAGATGAGGGGTGGGGGTTGGGGGAGGGAAACAGGGACCAAGACATGTGAAAGGGTATCAATGTATGGGAATTAATGCACCTTCTATCTGGCAAATATCATGTAACCCTTTTATTAATTACAATAAAAAATATTTTAAAAAAGAGTCACAATAATGTTTTTGTCCAAGCTGTCTTTGAACTGCAGTCCTCAGATCTGAATCTCCAGAGTAGGTAGGATTACAGACATGATCCACTGGTACCCAGCTTGAGTTTTTTCCTAACAATAAAACTATCTGGCCACAAAATATCTATTTTGATGCCCTTCTCTCAATTGAATATAACATGGATTTCAAGTGGGTTCTGGACCAGGAAACAGACATTAGTGGAAATGATGACATCTGACTAAAGTCAATACTGAAGTGAATTTCTGTTTTTCGAAAGGTGTACCAGTCATATAAGATGTTCATGTTGATTAATGCACCTTCTATCTGGCAAATATCATGTAACCCTTCTATTAATTACAATAAAAATATATGAAAAAAAAGATGTTCATGTTGATAGAACACTATATGAATGGCTTAGGGGAATTCTCAGTATTCTCTTTGTCACTCTTCTTGAGAATGTTGAATTTTGAGTGATTGTAAAATGAAAAAAATGCAAGTTATAATAACACTTTTGGAGCATCAGAGAATAATATATCACATCGCCCTTTTTGCAACACAGGCAGCAATTCTTACTTAGGAGCAGGTTGTGTTCAGCCTTAGAAAAGGCGAAATTCCTAAGCATCTGTTCATCTGTTTTGTCCACCTTCCTCTCCCAAGGAACTCCACATCCACACAGAAATGTGAAATTTCCCCCTACTTGGGGAAGCGAGTAGGTGGAACAAGAATCACAAGGCCCAGCCTGGATACATTGTTGAGCTCCCTTCTCTTCTCAGCATCACAGTGGGGCATCATGGCACCTTTCTAGTTGGCATTGTCTTTCTAGTTGGGATTGTCTGCATTTTTTCAACTCCAGGTAAACCCACCCAGCCTATCTGCTTAATTCTCCAATTGTCATAAACATACAATAAGGATATTTCAAATCCATTTTTTGAGTTTTCCTCCCAGAATGAAAATATCTCTCTTACCTCTGAGGGTTTATGTTCCATTACTTCAGTGGCATTGATTTCTTTGCCACATCACCCAGCTTATTTCAGAAGCATGAAATCTCTCCTTGCTATACATTGACATTGGACATTTTTTCCCACTAGTTCTCAGGTGTTGCTTTATCTCTTTTTTTGGACAAAAAATACCCAAAACATCAACAACAACAAAAATTCTACAAAGGATTCTGCCAGTACAGTGATTTTGCCCACAAACTATTTCTGGGTGACATCTGACTCAAGAATCTTGCATTCTGAGTTAGTTGTTGCTGAGACCATCATTATTAAAGATTTTCCTGTGAATAAAGGCTCATTTCTCCCGTGGGGTTCTCAAAAGCCACCTAGTTGAATAGACAAGAATAAGAGCAACAGGTATCCAGTATCTACATAGCAACTCTCCACTGGAAACTATCGGCACTTCATCCTTATGATCATTTGCAAATATTTAATGAGAACCTCTTTGATGAAAGAGAGGACAAAAATGTTAAAGAAAATGGTGTGAATAAGCCAGACTCAAAGGAACATAAGCTCTATGGCTTCCCTCATTTGTCATAATCAGTAGAAACCTTGGGCTCTCCTAGCAGAGATTTACAATAGAACAAAACCTAGATGCATAAGGCTATATAGTATGATGCTAAATGAAAGGACCTCAAGGATATAGAAACAAAAGCCATATAATGAGTGATTGTTGTCCTTAATGTACTCTGTTATCTCTCATCTCTTTTGCTGTCCCTTGGTTATCTCACATTGTTACAGTATTTCACCTTGTTATCTGATATATTGTATATATGCTTATTCCATTATTTGAAATTAGATAGGGAAGAGGGGAAAACAAGATGAGGGGTGGGGGTAGGGGGAAGGAAATGGGGACCAAGGCATGAGAAAGGGTATCAATGTTTGTGAAGCAGTGCACCTTCCATCTGGTGAATATAATGTAACCCTTCTATTAATTTCAATAAAAATATATGGAAAGAAAAGAAAATAGGGTGAAACCTGTCTTGGACATTTGCTCATTAATTCTTACTGGGTTCCTAAGGCAAATTGGGATCAGTCACCTGAGAATGGAAAGCAATTGGGATGAAAGAAGAGCTGAGGCTAAAAACCTAAGTCACAGGGAGCCAGTGGAGATTCCCATAGACCCCAGGATAATTTTCCCTCATCTCCCAGGAGGAAAATGAGGACATGTTAGAGTTGAGACTTTTGGGCAACTAAGGGCTCATCTGGGAGTCAAGATCCTAAATGACAAAGTCCATTGAACCTCCATGACTTTAGCTGAGTGCATAGCTTCAACTGAGAAACAAATCCACTGGACTCAAAAATAAGAACAAAACAAGGAATCCATATATACATATATATGTATGTGCATACATGTATATACATACATATATATGTATGTATATTAGTTGTTTAGCAAAACATTCCTTAACAAATCAAAAAGAAAAATGTTATTTTTAGTCCACCTCTTAGCAAGCGAACCACTTTTACCCATTCAACCGCTCTTTGGGGAGTTGTCCATGTAGGATCATTTTCAGAAAATTCTAATCGTATCATAAATCCATTTTTGAATTTTGCTGTTAAGCTTTCTCTGACAAAATACTTTTTAAAGTGCCATAAAGTGAACAAATCTACTATTTTTGCTATCATATTATCATGATACCTTCTTGAAATATTACAATGTGACTTATTTAACTACTGCTGAATGTAGACATTGGTCTCTAACTATTTTCATTTACAAATGAGAATTCAGTGCAGATGCCTTATTTCTTCCTCTAGATAGTTTATTTGGCATGTTACATTGAAAGGTTATAGGAACACTATTTTTTTTTACAATTTATAAATAATTTCCTACAGATATTATATAAAAGCATAGTTTCTCTACATGTTGCCTACACACATAGAAAATTATATTTCACTGGTTAAATAGAACTGCAGAGAAAAAAAAAACCTGGACCATGTGATGCGTGCCCTTATTTCTGTTAAGCACCAGAGCTACATGTCAAATAAAGTAAAAACATTCACAGCTCCTAGTCTAGCTTCAGTCACTGTCACTACATTTGAACTGTTCCAGTATCTTCTTACCTTCCACCAACCTCTGGCCTCCCCTTCTAATCATCATTGGTGCACACAGAGATATCTCTAAAGCATTACATCCTGTGTGTGAAATGCTGTCTCCCTACTGTCTCTGCATAATTGAAAACTGTCATCTTTCTAGTTAATGGGACTATATTGGGATCTGACTCGAATCTCTTGAGTTTCACACCATAACAATGACCCCTCCCAGCAACCTTGTTTCTCTGGGCCTCCATTCTTGTATCTTTTCAGTTTCTGAAATGCTCATTTTTCACCTTTCCCAATCCCATCTACCTCCTCCAGCCAAGGCCCACTCACCCTTGTGTCCCATCTTACTGTCTCTACCCCAGAGAGAGTCCCTCCACCATTGATCTTTTACTACCACATTGGCTTGTCATTCCAACTCTGGAGACTATCTCATTGATTTCCACATTCAATACAGGTCTTTGCAACCAGACTGTAAGATATATCCAAGCAATCATCCATTTTTGTCTTGTTTTTTTTTTTCCTTCCCCATCAATACCCCGCCTGTATTCAAGACGTAATAGGTACTTGATACTTCCTGTTCAATGAATGAGCAAGGGAATGACTAAATAAACTAACCAGGTGGGCAGCCCCTGTTTTAAGATGGTTTACATAAGTTTAAACAGGATGTTCTGAAAATTGTACTGCTAAAGACATTACTAATGACCTCTATCTCCATATTTTATATCAAACATATACAAAAGAGCCAGAGAAATTTTCTAGCAATTGAGTCCACACAGGTGGATTAGTAGGACAACAGCAGACCAGTGGCTAGAGGTGAAACTAATCCTGCATCTTTTTTCCTCTTTCCTTGCTTCTCAGACTTGTCCTTTTGGAAAGAAGTGATAAAGCTGGTGGATTTAGTTTTTATGTCAGTCATCATCAGCCCAGTGGAGGTTTTTCTGTGGAAGAAAAGGCTGGTATTAAATTGATGGATGGTTCATTTTCCCTGTTTGCTCCCTGGTCATTGGAGTGACACCAGGAGGACTGTCTAGTTAGAGGTGTGGGAGACAAGAGCTTTGACAAAGGCTGTAACATGCACAGAATTTCATCACTTGTAAATGATCCCTGGCGATGGGCATATTAACACCGTCACCAATAGAATGGTACATTATAAAGCTTGGGAAATGTTATCCTGCATTTATTCATGAACTAAAAAGAATTAACACTAGCATGGGCTCTCAAGAGGAATATTAGTAATATAATTTATCTTTTATCACAGATGGGAGATGACAAATAACTCATATGTATATTCATAGTTACACCTTTGAATCTTCTTCATCCCTGGCCACACAAGCAAGCCTGCAAGATATGCAAATATGAGATTTCTATGCACCCAGCACAGGTGTGTGCTCCCAGACTTGAGGTCCAGAGCCTTTGCTGTTATCATGTCGTCTCCTATGAAAGCATCCAAGATTTTACCCTAGAAGATGAATCTCCAGGTACAAAGGAATAATTTGCCAAGTAAATCTAATATTGTCTGACAAAGCTTCCCTTTTCCTCTGGGACCCACTCACATCAAATTCTTCTGCCATCTGTGTCCCCACCCCAGACATGGCTATGTCTCCGCGAATATTCTGGCACTGTAGGGACAAAATCTTTGGTCCTGGTTATCCTTAGCACAGCTAAGCCAGTCCAGGAAAATAGCAATGGTAGGTACAAAGAGCTCAAAAAAAGGAATGTACAGAAAACAAAACAAAACAAAAAACCAAAATTCTAGAACAGCCTGCTTAGAGATTTCTGATCTCCCCCTTGATACCTTTCTCTGAAGGCTCAAGAATACTTCTCTTTTTATATTTTTTTCTCTCACCAGGATGCTAAACTATAACCTAAAATGCAGGGAGGGAGGATGCACTGCATATTTCTTTTTTCTCAGCAGCATTGTCTCTAGTTCCAAACAGGCTCCTATCCTAACTGTGAGTGACTTTTCCCTGTTCTTTTTTTATAGACATTATCAAAGGCACCCTGCCTTTCTCTTTCTAGAAAAAAAAGGAACTATGTGAATAATGGCAGCCCTTTGGCAGATGCAGATTCTGGGCCTACCACTGTGATAAAAAAGGGGGGGGCAAAATAGCTTAGAGAGACAATACTGGAGAGATTATTTTGTGACCCAGGACAAGAACTAGCTAATGGGGGTCTTTAGTAATCACTTCTCTCTTAGATTCTAGTAGCTCATGCCTGGAATCCTAGCTAATCAGGAGGCTGGGGATTTGAGGATTGGGGTTCAAAGACAGTTGTGGCAGAAAACTCTTCGAGACTCTTATCTCTAATTAATGAGCAAAAAGCACAAAGTAGAGGTATGGTCCAACTGACAGAACATCAGCCTTGAATGGTAGGAAGGAAAAAGGCCAAGTGCCAGTATGAGGCCCAAGAATAAGTGGATGAATGAATAAATAAATAAATAAGCAAGCAATCTTCTCTGTCCTGTCTCTCTCTGTCTCTGTCTCTGTCTCTCTCTGTCTCTGTCTCTGTTTCTGTCTCTCCCTATCTCTCTCTCTCTCTCTCTCTCTCTCTCTCTCTCTCTCTCTCTCTCTCTCTCTCTCTCTCTCTCTCTCTCTCTCCTTTCTCTTTCCATTCTTTTTTCTCTTGGCAGTACATTTGGATTTTATTCAGATGTTAAATGTGGAAGTCATTGGATTCTGTAACCTCTGTCTGGCCTGGCTGGCTAGACGCACATTTTAGACCAACACTGTTCAGCAGAACTCACTTCACTGAATCTATCCCAGAGTGCTGTCAGATATGGTTGTCACAAGTACATGAGGTACTGGGTACATAGTACTTGATACCTGAGTTCGACTAAGCTACACTCAGTATATGTAACTAACAGTGAATTTTAAATGTTATTTACCTTGGGGCCGGGAGTTTGGCCTAGTGGTAGAGTGCTTTACCTTTAGAAAAATATTTCAGTGTTACTTGTAATTACTTCAATGCTAAATGTGCATATACAGCAGGCAGCTGACATTTTGGACAGCTAGGAAAGCCAGACAAGCTATCCAGCAGTAGAAGCAGCAACCAGCATGTCTACCACCCATCCAGTTGCCTGTCAAAACAAGGATATAAACAAAAGAGCCTCTTCAAGACTTCTTGTTTATATCTTAAGGCCCACATAGACACTTTTTACAAAAATTAACACATAGTAATTGTTGCTAATTCTGGGAAGGGTGTGACATTCCAATGCACATATAGATCGTATAATGACCAAATCAGGATGATACATCACTTCAAGCATTTATTACTTCTTTGTGTTGGGAACATTAAAGAGCTTCTTGATTAGCTATTTCAAAATATTGAATTAATGTTTGCCAACTATACCCATGTCGCCATGGAACATTAGATGTCATTTTCCCTTTGCATCTGAACACTTGCACATATTAATTATCTTTAAAGATGTATTTTCATAGCATTCTGTAATTTCCCTTTAAGGGCCTTTGCACAGTTCTAATTTAGAAACTCTGTGTACATATCTGAGAATGGGGTTCACATCCATAATCTTGGCTCTTGGGAAAATGAGGCAAGAAAATCATGAGTTTAAATTCAATTTGGGATTACATAAATCTTAGACAGATGAGATTGAAGAAATATAGAGGAAGGAAGATGGGAGGGAGAAAGGAATGGAGGGAGGGAGGAAGGGAGGGCTGGCAAGGAGGGAGGAAGGATGGAAGGGAGGGAGGGAGAGAGAGAGACAGAGAGAGACAGACAGAGAAACAGAGAGAGACAGAGATAAAGACACAGAGAGAGAGTCAGAGAGAGAAAGAATGAAGATACAGTTTACTCATTTATTTTACTTAAGAAACAACTTTACCAAGTATCTATTCTGCATATCCTAGGCACAGAATGTACCAGTGAAGTAGCAGTGAAACCAACTCCCTATTCTCCAGAGTTGTTTTCTAAGGAATGGAAAAATAACTCCATAATGTAATAAAGAATAATAAAAGCTCAGTAGGAAAAGAGAACAAAGCAATTCAAGGACATGATGAATCATAGGGATGCTCTTGTAGGAAGAAGAGTAGAGGAGGAGATGGTGCCCAAGAAAGGCCTGCATGAAATCCAGGAAGAGCTGTGGGGAGGAAGCCCTAAGCAGAGGCCCCCGCAAGCTTAATGCAAATCATTGCAAAGGAAGAATATGGTAAAAGGAGATGCCTCTCCTATATGACTCTAACTCCACCCTTCACAGTTATTTTTAAGAATCCAGTTCTATGTGCAAGAAATCCATGCAGGCCAAAAGGTATGTGGAATATGTTTTTGAGATGAGAACTGTGAGAGGGAGAGGGAAACTGAGCTCAACTGGCCCATCAAAGCCAAGGCCAACATCTCCTCATTGTGCAAAAGGGGATCTACAATTTGAGGAGAGCAGGCAGCTGAGTGACACCTGAGTGAAAAACCACAGCAGAAGTCCTCAGTGACAGAATCCCCGTGGGAAATGTGACAAAATTAGTAACAGGAATTGGGCCTCCCTCAGAGGATTCATAGTTGTCAGGTTGGAAATAATCACAAGGTCATGTACTCCAGCTGCCACTAATTGCCTGAAATTTTCCAACCCATCTTGGGGCCAGCAGTCATCCAGCAGCTCAGTACTTTCCAAAGCAGTCCCTTCTGCCAATGGATAAGGCTTAGAAAGCCCCTAAGGTGCCCAGAACTTCATGTCACAGATCTTCAGTGGGTAGAGGATTATTTGAATCAAGCACATTCCTCCAGCAGAGTGGTATATTCCTTCTACCTCACATTATGGTAAATTCTTTTGATGAGATTCAAGTCTTCTTCTGCCATTTATATGACTTTGTGTGTATGTGTGTGGGGTGTGTGTGTGTGTGTGTGTGTGTGTGTATATATATACATATGCATGCCAGTTCTTGGGCTTGAACTTAGGGTCTGGAAATTGTCCCTGAGCTGTTTTGCTCAAAGCAAGGGCTCTACCACTGGAGCCATAACACCATTTCTGGATTTCTCAGCCTTCCGAGAAGCTAGGATTACAGGTGGGAGCCACTGGTGGTGCCTGGCTTATCTGATTTCTTTAATGAACTAGATTGAGCACATTCCCCAAAGAAAGGACAATTCTTTGTTGTTGGCCCTTGCTTTAATAAAAACGTTGAAATCAGGATTTTAGAACCAGAACAACTTAACAGTCATCTACTCCAACTTCCTCATTTGACTTTCTGAACATGGCATGAAATTCGTAGAACATTCCTTCATTGTTTCCATCCTGTATTCCCTCCAAGTTTCTAACGTCTGCCATTTTCAGAAGACATTGCCTCTGCCTCGTTTCTCTCTCCCTGCTTGAGCCACTGAAATCCTGATCTAGATGACTGGACATTGCTCTCAAACTTCTCTTCCTTTAGTCTTTGAAACCCCATTCTCAGTGTCCTCTCACCACTCTAAAAGGAATCTTTTTCATTTCCTTGGCTGGATGTTTTTCTACCTGCCCTTCAAAGGTAAGCATTTCTAATGGTATATCCTGGCCCTGTCTCTTTTTTGCTCTGACTATTCCTTCCTGTGGTCACACCTATATATGGACAACTTAGAAATATCTATAGTCAACCAACAGCTTTATCCCTAGCAGCAATATGTTGTATTCTAGGCCCACAGATCGAACTATTTATGATCATCTCCATCTGGGTATTTCAGAAGCATCTTTATTCAACATGCTCAGGACTGAATTCAGGGATAGGGTGTAGGCTAAGTGGCAAACAGTGCTTGCTTAGCAGGTTGGAGTCTAATCACCAGCCTGGGTTGTATTTTTTAATATATTTTTTATTGTAATTAATAAAAGGGTTACATGATATTTGCCAGATAGAAGGTGCATTAATTCACATACATTGATACCCTTTCATATGTCTTGGTACCCATTACCCTACCCCCCACCCACCACCCACCCCCCGTCTTGGTTTTCCCCCCTTCCCTATCAAATTTCAAATAACCAAATACAAATAAGTTCAATATATCAGATAACAAAGTGAGATACTGTAACAATATGAGATAGCCAAGGGACAGCAAAGGAGATGAGAGATAACATAGTATATTAAGGACAACAGTCATTCGTTATATGGCTTTTATTTCAATATCCTGGAGGTCCTTTCAATTAGCTTCATACTATATGGCCTTATGTATCAAGGTTTTGCTCTATTGCAGATCTCTGCTAGTAGAGCCCAAGATTTCTACTGATTATGACAAATGAGGGAAACCATTGAGCCTAAGTTCCCTTGAGTCTGGCTTACTTCACTTAATATTATTTTTTCTAAGTCTTTCCATTCAGCCTGGGTTGTATTAACTGCCTCTTTGATAGCTACTTCTAATCCTTAAGCTCCTCAGAATCAGATGCCATCATAGACATCTCCATTTCCCTCAATTCCAACTTCTAGTTTTGCCTTCCATGAAGAAATGATGGAAAGACTATAGTAATAAGTTGCATCACAGTTTGAAACAATAGGTTCAATCTCCAATCTTTGGCTTACATAGAACAAACACTTCTTTTTTGTTTTGGTTTTTGTTGTTGGAGGTAGTGCTGGTCATGGGGCTTGAACTCAGGGTCTGAGCACTGTCCCTGAACTTGCTTTGTTCAAGACTAGTGCTTTACTCCTTTGAGCTACAGCTCTACTTCCCACTATGGATTAACTGGAGATAAAAGTCTCACTGACTTTCCTGCCCAAGTTGGCTTTGAACCATGATGCTCAGCTCTCAGTCTCCTGAATAGCTAGGATTACAGGCATGAGACGCCATGCCTGGCTTCTAGGGAGCATTTCTTAAGAGCTGTTACTGGTGTGAGCCACTAGTACTCTACTAAACAAACACTTCAGATGACATCAGCAGGTAATATTTTGCCCTTGTGGCTGGGACTGTCAGGATCTCATTCAATAGACTGTCTTATAGCTCTCATCCATTTTGCATTCTCTTTCTACTAATCCAGGCCTTCTCCACTAATCTCTTTCCAAAAGCTGCTAGCCACAATGCACTTACCAGTCTCATAGCAACTAGAAAATTTTATTGTTTTTTTTTTCCTTGCCTGATTTGGCCAGCTGATGGCTGATAGGAGATATTTTCTAATCAATTCTGTTAGCACTACAATAAACTCATAGTAACCAGACTGACCTTTGTATCTGTTGGCAATGTCTCCGAATTCAGATTACTCTTCCTTTCTCCCCTACTAGAAAGCTTTTCCCAGGCTATTTTGTCTGTTACCTCCTAATCTTACCCACACAGCCACTTTTCACTTACTAAGAAAGTAGAGGCCATCAGATAAGAACAGATTTGTTGTCACCAATCTGTAGGTACTCATTCTCCTTTGCTCTCATGAAGTAAAACATGGAAAAGATGCCCTCTGTTCTCATTGCTGACCCGTTGTTACACACTCCTCACTCAACAGTTAACTATTGAGTGCCTGCCATGTAACAGAGTCACAGCCCTACCCATGTCTTCTTAAACTATTCAAGTACAGGTATCTATAACTTACCTGTTTTAAGTGCTAGAGATGTATCAGCCTCCCAAACAAACCATTTGCTCATATGAAACTGTAACTGGAGTAAAGGACATGACAGTTAAGCAAGGTGAGGTAAAATATACATTATGCCATAAAGTGATTACCTGTCACTATATTGAAGGTATTGAAAGTTGAGATCAAGTACATAAGGAAAGCCTTATGGAAAGCTATTTTTGTTATTGTAATATATAGTGGAGGTACAGTTATAGTCGCCAGATAGTAGGTACATTACTTCTCACACACTGATACGCCTTCTCATGTTTTTGTCCCCATTTGCCTCCCCCCCAGCCCCTCCTAATCATCTTGTTTCCCCCTTCCCTTTCCTATTTCAAATAAACAAATAAACATATGTATAATATGCCAGGTAACAAAGTCAGATACAATATGAGATTGACCAAAGGGCAACAAAAGAGAAATAACATAGTATATTAAGAACAACAATCACACAAGATAAAGCTCTTGTTTCCATATCCTAGAGTTCCTTTCATTTAGTCTCATGTCTCTTATCTCTTAGTACATCTAGGTTTTGTGTTATTGTAATCCTCTGCTAGGAGAGTCCTAGATGTATACTAATTATTACAGAGGAGGGAAACCATGGAGCCTATGTTCCTTTGGGTCTGGCTTACTTCACTTAATATGATTTTTTTCAAGTCTTGGAAAGGTGATATTTAAGACAAAAAAAAGACTATGTAAAGTGAAGGAAAGGATTATA
Source organism: Megascapheus bottae (assembly GCF_031878675.1). Lineage (NCBI taxonomy): Eukaryota > Metazoa > Chordata > Mammalia > Rodentia > Geomyidae > Megascapheus > Megascapheus bottae. Next base: position 17,532,000 of record NC_143514.1, read on the forward strand.
CAGATTTCTAACTAAAGAGTTTGTTTTTTGGAAGAGAGAAGCCTGCAAGTTACTATAAGTCTTGTCCTCCGGAGCTTACCCTAGGCGGGAAGGGAGAAGAAAGAAAAGAGATAGTGAAATTGGAATTGGGCCAGGTCCCTCTGAGTGGCAGAAAGGATTTGGACTTTCAATGTAAATGAAGCAGGCATAGGAAAGGAATTTTAAGTCAGGAAAGCAGGGTCCGACTGTCACTGAAAATTCTTCAGTGACCTCAGGATTGTGTTTACCAATCGCTCCCTTCGTTTTCTGAGTGATGCGTTTTTCTTCCTCTCCTGCATCATTTTTTGCTAACTCTGGAGTTAGAGAATTTTAGAGCATCATGAAGAGCTGGTGTTAGACAAAGGCTGCATGGACAAGACACACTAGAAAAGGAAGGTCTTTGCTCTGAGGCTGTGAGAAGGGTTTTTGCCCTCACATAGGCCACGTGCATTTATGAGAGTTTTCACAGAAACTACTACAGGGTCATCATGTTCAAAGTAAAATACAGACCCATTGCTTGTCAGGACGCTCTGTGAGCTCCTAGGTCTACAGTCACCATCACCTCTGAACTAGTAGGTTTTGGCCACACTTGTCGTTGTGTTCCTCAGCAGCACCGAGTGCAATCCTGCCTTCAGCCCTGGCCATTCTCTTTTGGCCAATTCTTTCTCTGTAATCTTTGCATGGATGCCACACATGTGCCACTCCATGATCACTTTATTTTTGTCAGTCATGGGGCCCTGGGTGCTCTCCATGAGGTCTTTTGCTCAAGGCTAGTGTTCTAGTGTCACTTCTTCCCGGATAATTTTCTGTCTTCTCTGAACATACCCGAGCCCTTGAGTGTCTCTCTCCTGAAAGATAATGCACTCATCTAGGCACCTTAGACCCTCTAATGGTGTGCATGTCTCCCTGCCACAGATAAATTCCACAAGTATTGTCTACCTTCTGCTTCCACTTCCTCAACCCTGCCACCACTTCTCCATGAGCTCCTGAAACTCCTCCCACCATGACTTCAATGTGCTTACTTTCTTCAATTATTTGGGGTCAGTCCTGGGGCTTGAGCTCAGGGCCTGGGTACTGTTCTTGGGCTTTCTCAAAGCTAGAGCTCTACCCCTTGAGCCACAGCACCACTTCTAGCTTTTCCTATGTATGTTGTGGGGCACAACACATCAGGAAAATGGAAACCTATGCTGTAAAATGATGCCTAACTTGTAGTCCAGTGCTCATTTCCTGATTTTGGAACCCAACCTGCCTGTCGCCCTGTTGAAACGCGTGGCTGTGGTTTGTGATGTAAAGTCAGGTCACCTCTGGGGTAGTCTGGAACACTTCTGCCCTCTAGGACAGCACATGATTCCTATGTTAGCTGAATGGTCCTCAATGAGAGTACCTCCCCGCCCTGCCCACCTTTGTGCTGATAGGCGCCTGCATCCTATGTTAGCTGAATGGACTTCCTCAATAAACGAGTTCCTGCCTTGACACGGGTCTTCCCTGACACATCTAATTGTCCTCCAGTGAGGGAGGGCTGGGTGCAGGCCGTCAGTTGGCCCTTTCCTTTCTCAGCTTGTCCTGGTCAGGGTGGTTTTCTGTCTATCCCTCCTACAGGTTGGGAGGGACCAAGGACCAAAAACCCCGACACATGTGATACTAAGGAATTGAACCTGGGTTTTCATGCATTCTAGGCAAACACTCTACCCCTAGGAAAAACTCCCTGCCACTGAATCAGTTTTATTCCCTGTGTTATGTGATCTCTTAATGATATTTAGTAGTGTAAATTCTTTCCGTTGATTTTTCCCTTTTTCATCCCAACTCTTTCCTTGTGAGTCTGGCCACTGCTATCACTGGGATCTTATTTTTGTATGAACTCTTTGGTCTAGAGCTGGGAGTCATGCATACCGCTGGGTACGTGTGTGTACTGCTCATTTTTGATGACTCAGACCCTCCCTCAGTCACATTCACTCTGCATCCCAAACTCCATTTATCCATCTCAGAAGATGGAAGCCACTGGAAGGTGAAGGAGCAATGCAATGCCCCAACTTACTTCCCACCTACTCAAATCCACCCACAGTCCTCTGGCTCTGGGTTCATGTCCTTCTCTCTAAAGCAAACTATCCCAGGCTTTGACTGTCATTTCTCACTCACTGAAACAAATATATCTTACTATATTTCTCTGAATCCACTCGTGACCTTTTCCATCTGTCATGACACTGTAGCCAGGAGAGAATTTACAAATCCACACAGGATTATGTCACTCACCTTCTTCAAATCCTTCACTGGATTCTCCATGACCAGGGTAACCTGTAACTGGAACAGGGTCTAAGTTCTGTTTCACATTGCCAAATTCTACTGTCTAGTTGAGTGCAACATTCTGTTGTTCTTCAAATTTGTTAACCCTTTCTTATTTTGATATTTAACTAATTACCTGACCATATTCTCTGCCTATTCGATTTTTGTGATCAGTGAGGTCATAATTCCTTCTCTGTTTTCTTTGCCATTATATGTCCAATGAGTAGCACTGTGTCTTGCATGCACTTGAGAAATAATATGATTTACTTACTCAAGAACTATTATGTGAATGCCTGCTTTTTCTCAAGTTCTATTCTTGGTAAAATAATGTTACAAAGAATAAGATTCCTTGACTGAATGGACCTATGCTCTAGTAGTGAGAAATAGAAAAAAAGCAAAATAAATAGTGAAACACGTATTGTTCGTAGATATATCATATCATTGGCTATAATATATTTAGTATATTTAATGATAGTACGTGGAATAGAAAAATTACCTGGGGGGAATAGACAATTATCTGGCACATGATGACAAGGTAAGACTTGGTGGGCCAGACAAGAGACCAATAAGACTAAGAAGGAATGAACTAGTGAGAGAAGAGTGGGGAGGTCGGAGCTACATTAGCAGGCAGGCAGAGGCGGTCTGTGGAACATGCACTGTGCCAGTCGTAGAAGCCACTGGAAGGATCTTCCATGGAGGAGCAGTAATATGGACCACCAGTTCATCAGTTTCACTCCAACAATGGCTCTGTTAGGAGTAGTCTGAACAGGTGAAAAGACAGAAAGAACCAGAGAGGAAACCACTGCCATAACACTGCTGGGAGATGGTGGAGGCTGCAACCAGGATGGGGGCTAAAAGGCTAAAGGAGAAGCGAATTTTGAAGGGAGGGATGACAAGATGTGCTGATGGACTGAATATTATATAGAAGGGGAACAGGAATTTGGACTGATTTCACTGATGCTTTTTTTTTTCACTTGAGCAAGTGGAAATATGGAATTGCTCAGTTATTAGGGACAGAGCTAGCAGATACCTCAAATGGAAAAGAACATGGGAGAAGAAGTCTTGATTATATTACTTTAAGCCTTCATACTGATCAGATTGGCATGTTTTAAATTAAGCTATCACTTGTCAGAATGGCTAGTTTTAGAATTAGCTTCATTCCTTTCAGGCTTAAGGCTTTGGCCCTATCCCAGACTTCAGAGATGTCATAAAACTGGTCTAAAGGGATACATTAGTTTGGTGCCATCTGTGGAGCCAGATCTCCAGAACTTCTGCTGCCTAGTATTTACTCAGAGCATCTTTTTTTTAAAGTTCTAATAAGCAAAACATTCCTGATTGTGCAGAAGGCTTGGAGCTACCCGTCCCTCTGAAGCTTCCCAAACTCAGAAGTATTAGACGAGGTTTTCTTGGCCAAATCACGTGCCAGATCCTCTGATAAACCATCTGCTAGGAATCTGTCCTTCTATAATCCTGAGCCAAGAACTCCAGATGGGGCTGTGAAAAGGACTCCAGTCTGGATGAAGAAGGCTAAAGGATAACCACGGGCATGCTTTCAAGTCATTGTGTCCAGGCACCAAGGCCATCATCAGATAATGCCCTTTCAAATCTTCCTAGAGAAGTAAAATAGCTGCTGACCTAAGAATGGACTATCTAAACTCAGTAAAACCCTAAAAGAAATTCTATGAGTAGATTGGGAGCAGATGTGGCCTTCCAAATCACACCAAAAAACAATGAACAAAATCCCAACCTGCTGCATGACTGAAGTTTGTTTTTTACTCTATAATGTTAAATGGGCTATTGCATCTTCTTGCCTGAAAATAACTTGCTTGCTAAGGAAAAAGGTGTGCAAATTTCTCAGAATCTGAAGAGTACCCAAGGGAAACTACTAGGCTCTATAGACAGTCCATCATCCATCTGCAAGTTCCTAGGACAGACTCTCCAGTGATAACATTTTAACGTCTCAATTTGAGGTGAGGTGTCTCCTCCCCTTCACGATCCAGTTGATTTCCTGGGGCAGTCCTGGACAGGGACTTGCATGCTGTTCTCATACTTGAAATGACCAGCCCGATTTCTTTATGAATCAATGCAAATGACTGACTAATAAGAATTCTAGGTGCTAGCTGGGTACGGTGGCTCACACCTGTAATTCTAGCTATTCAGGAGTCTGAGATCTGAGGATCAAGGTTCAAAGCCAGCCTCGGCACAAAAGGACCTGAGACTCTTATCTCTAATTAACCTCTAGAAAACGGAAAGTGGGGCGTGGCTCAAGGGTAGGGCCGTAGCCTTAGGTGAAGACAGGGACAGCGTCCAGGCTGAGTTCAAGCCCCATGACCTACAAAAAAGAAAAAAAAAAAAAAGAATTCTAGGTACTTCCAAGCCAAATCAATGAAATGGGAACATTAAAAGGGAACTTTGAAGGTATAACATATGTTAGAATATAAAATCACCCTGAATCCCTGGGTTTACTGTTTTAAGGTTATTTCATCTCCAGTAGATAGCTAAGCAGTGCACTGAGTAAGAGTAGATGAAGGGTTTTTATTTATAACCTTAATCATATGATGTTCTCTTATTCATCTAACATATAAAAAACAATAGAAATCATCTGAGAGTTTCTATTCCATTTCAGTATCTAAGACAGAAGTTCGAATAGGAATACCTCTAAGGCATTATCTCAGAACTCAATGATGCAAGTTACATAGGAAAACTGCACTGGCAAGCTAAGTATCTCACATCTATAGTCCTAGCAACACAGGATGCTGAGAACTGAGGATCTTGGTTCAAAACCAGCCCTAGCAGGAAAGTTCCTGAGATTCTTATCTCTAATTAACCACCAAAAATTCAGAAATGGAGATGTGGCTCAAGAGAGAAAGTGTCGGCCTTCAGGGGAGAAACTAAGAGACAGCACCACAGACTGAGTTCATGTCCCATACACGTGCACCCACTTCCCACACACACCTATGCACAAGAAAACAATTGGGCTCTTCTAACCTGGATATTCTTATCTACCTCTCGTACAAAATCCATAGAGCTTCCTTGCACAGATATAAAGAACAGCATAGAATGTGTCCAGCTACCATGAGACTGTGAACGCATACCCAGTTTGCTCATTATAAAGCACACTTGTCTGTGATTGACATGGCATATGGTTATTTATAGCAGATGTGGATCCTATTTGGACAACTTGCTAGCTATATGATTTGGAACAATAAAGAAAACTTTATACACCTCAGTTTCCTCACCATTACAGTGGGTTCTCAGACCCCATCCATGACAGGAGGTACCAGCATTTCAATAGTACTCAGCACACAAGTGTGATAGATTGTTTTGCTATTTTGACATCAGAATCACAGTTATAGATATTGGTTCAATGACTATTCTGGATTAGAATAGATTTCTCATAGTCTCCAGGAAAGTGAAATTTAGCAGTAACTTTTCTGTTTTCCACCACACTCATGCTTTTCCCAAAGAAAATAACTCAAAAGATTTTTGTATCCATGTCTGAAAAAGAAAATCAGATGAATATATAACTTGCTGATATTCAAAACAAACATAACCCATTAAATTTCTTTTTTTGCACTTTTTGTGTTTCTGCCCGGGCTTAGATTCATATCCTGGGCTCTGTCCTTGAGCTTGTTCACTAAAGATTGGCACTTTACTACTTGAGCGACAGTTCTATTTCCAGATTTTTGGTGGTTAATTGGAGATAACAGTCTTACAGTCTTCCCTGCCTGCACTGGCTTGAACCAGAATCCTCACATCTTAGCCTCTAGGCTAGCTAGGATTATGAGCCTGAGCCACTCACATCCAACTTGTTTTTGTAACATTTTATTAGGTTCCATTATATGAAACTGTCCATGTGTGAGTCAAAGAAGATAAAATATCAGCATTTTCCCCCACCCGCCAATTTATCATGTACCCTGGACCTTACTATTCTAAGCAGTATACTTTAATTGTTATTTTGTATACTTTGTACTCTGGAGAAAATTTTATTAAAGGGTATGTTTTAAAAGATAGATGTCAAATAAAAACATTTCAAAGCTGACCTTAGGAGGCAGAAAGATCAAGTTTGCATAAAAACATCCAACGATTTTGTCTCACTCATCCATGGAGCTGCTAAAATTGGAAAGGCCTTTTTGAGAACACCTATTCCAAACCTTCCTTCTGATGAGCTAACAGGGGTCTTGAAGGGTGAATGTATTTACCTATGGTCACAGTTTGAAAGTATCAGGGCCAAGAATAGCTCTCCACTCCCTAAGCCCCCATTCCCTTTCTCTTGTGTGAACATTGAATCGCTATTGTCTGGAACTTTGTCAGACTGTGTTCATAAGGAAGCCACAGGCACGGTGTCCAAAACCGGGGGTCTGAGCAGGTCGGATCTGGATTGAATGCCCACATGCACTTTGCTCACCTCAGTAATCAGACTCTTGATTCTGGGCAAGAGAAGTCATGGCCAAAAAGAAAAAAAAATGTACCCAAAGAATTCTCAGACCTCTTGGGTAAGTGACATTGTCATCACAGATAAGAAATAATATAAAAAGGGGGACATGAGTATCTACAGAACTTCTATCAGAAGTGACCATTGTGGCCTGTGATTTACAGATGGAGAAAGAGGTTCAAAAATGCTAGCAGCTTCCAGTACTCAAGTCTGTTCACATTATCATCAAAAGATGGGTCCTCTTCCTTGCCTGCTTCCAAATCTCACAGGTGTATATGTAGCCGGGAAAACTTACGAGAGAAACCTGGACTCAAGGAGTTTTGGATATGCACTGATTTGTTTTCTGATTTCTTGAGTCAAAACAGGAGAATGTAGAGTGAGTTTGACCTAGTAAGAAGCATTAGGGAGAACTACCTTGGACAGTTTAGTTAAGGCCTAAAATAATAACTATACCAAAAGTTGGCTATTGGCTTAATAACATCATTATTAGTGTATTTATTATGATTGGCTTAAGCCTATCAAGTTAGCATAAGACAAGCTGATCATCAAGTAGCAGCAACCCTTATTATCCAGGCCTTGCTTCTAGAACTTCCTCAGATACCCAGATCTGAAATGCTCAAGTCTCTTTTGCAATATGCACATCCCCACTTTACATGATCTCTAGGTTAATTATATTATGTCACAGAGGGCAAATATTGTGGAAATAGTTATGTTGTGCAGTTCAGGGAAATCATGAGGAGAAAAACAAGTCTGCACACCTTTGGTACAAAACATATGCATTTTTTTCCCCAAATGTGAGCTTTGTATCTTGAGTGAGTTTATCTTTGGAAGCAGAATCCACTAATTATAGCATGCCAGCTGCTACAAACGAGCTGAGATGGTGATGGTGAGGAGGAAGAAAACCCTAACAAAATGTGGGCATTGTTAGGTCAAAGGAAAAAAGAGGAATGAGATAATCCAGGATTGCATATAGCTTAATTCATTAAATAGATTCATTGCTGTTGGGCATTCTTTCTGAGTCTTTTAGATGGCTTGTACAACAAACACTTTCAGAGCTCTGACCTTGTGTTCTATTCCTTTGATAGTTTCCTAATGTTGAATTATAAGGCCTGTGCATGTGACTGATCTTGATAATCTTGCTTCTAGAAAGTTGGATTTCATAGTTTATACCCCATAGTCTTGAAGCTATGAACTCATAACTATATACACATACACATATTAGTGTGAAGATATAAATACACATATATGTGCATATATATGTATGTGTGTGTTTAGTTTTTGCTAATTTGATATGCAAGTATGTGATTCTCAGAAAACATTTCCAAGTGGTGTACTTAGGCCACAGAAAAATATGACATAACTTCTTGAAGCTACAATTCTTACAGAACATTGTTCTTACATTTCATGCTATCATGACATAGAATAAAAAAAATCCATACCAATTGTCCAAGATGAAACATGAGCACGCAAAGGATTTTGCTGCTTACTAAAGTAAGCAGTGCCTTCCCACACCATCCTCAAATCCCAGAAAGAAAGTTCACTTTCTTCGACAGTAAAAAACAAAAAGAAAAAAGAAAAAAATTGGGCCGGGAGTTTGGCCTAGTGGTAGACTGCTTGCCTACCATGCAAGAAGATCCAGGTTCCATTCCTCGGTACCACATACATAGAAAAAAGCCGGAAGTGGTGCTGAGGCTCAAGTGAGAAAGTCCAAGGATAGTGCTCAGGCCCCGAGCTCAAGCCTAGAACTGGCCAAAAAAAAAAAAAAAGACAGAGAGAAAAAAATTGATACACATATTGAACATATTGAGAACCCATTTCTTTCTTATTAGGAGTCTCTTCATTTAACCTTCCATCCAAGCAAGTCGTAAACGTACAAGAAGATGAGGACATTCTTACCTGTAAACAGTAAATAAACAGATAAATAAATAAATAGGATAAAGGACACTGACTTTGACATTGGAGGGTAGCAACCAAGTAAGTTCCATCAGGTACAAATTCTCCCAGAGGTTTAATGACAGAGTAATGCTCTACCATAGCTAGTGAACCCAGGGACCCTGATTCCAGCATGGGAAATCCCAGATTGCTTTTGCCAGCAGATGAACAAAGAGGCAAAGCCAGGCTGCCACAGGCCCCAATGCCAGAGGGAAATCTTAATTCCCAGCACAAGTCATTTCACCCAGGCTTTTTGTGATTTTTGAATGTCATTTCTCTGATTAAAATGGCTTGAATTGTTTTTTGCTCATTAGAATCATTTGATATTTAGAATGCAGTGACATTCAGTGAAAACTCGAATATTGAGTACAAAAGAGGCAATCTCCAATTAAATTCATTAAAGAAGATGAGAACTGATGTGAAGGCACCATCCAAGTTTTTGGTGCTCCTCAATTAATTTTCCTAATGATAAGAAAATGACTAATTTTTATCATTTGTCCAGGCCATCCCAAACGCAGGAGTCCAAACACATGTAAGTTTAGATGCATAGAATACTCTGATAAATTGTGTGTGTGTGTGTGTGTGTGTGTGTGTGTGTGTGTGTGTGTGTGTGTGTGTGCTCCCATGGCTCCTAAAAAAAAAAAGACAAATATGCCAGAGTCATTGAAACATTTAAGCCAGATAGCTTTCACCTAAATAGACATTTGCTATCTTACTTCAATGGCCAACCAATAAATAGCTTAATTGTGGTCCACTAAGTGAAGTGTTTCCCATAAGATAATTCGTGGCAGGAAAGATATCCTAGCAACAGATAATAGGTATATCTGGAATGAGCAAACTTCTTTTTACACACACACACACACACACACACACACACTAAGAGCTTGGTGGACATTCTCTACACTACTTGCGTGTATAATTCATTGCCTTTCTTCCTCCTGTTCTAAGTCTCAGGAGGTCAACTAGAAAATATGGATCAAAGACCTGGAGGTAAAAGCTGACACACTGAAAACTTTACAGGAAGGAATAGGAGATACACTAGGCCTCCTTGGCACAGGTCAAAACTTTCTTAATAAGGACCAAGAATCACAACAAATCAGAGAAAGGTTGGATAAGTGGGACTGCATCAAACTGTGGACCTTTTGTATGGCAAAGGACATAGCTAGTAAATTAATTAGGAAGCCTACAGAGTGGGAGAAGATCTTCACCAACCAAACAACGGACAAAGGCCTCATATCTAAAATATATCAACAGCTCAAAAAATTGAATCACTCCAAAACTAATCTCCAAAGTAACAACCATCCCATTAAAAAATGGGCCAAAGACTTAAAGAGAGTCTTCTCTGAAGAAGAAACAAAAATGGCCTATAGACACATGAAGAAATGCTTAACATCTCTAGTCATAAAAGAAATGCAAATCAAAACAACTCTAAGATTCCACCTCACTCCAGTTAGAATGGCCAGGATCAGGAAAACTAATAACAACAGATGCTGGAGGGGATGTGGCCAGGAGGGATCACTACTACACTGTTGGTGGGAGTGCAAACTCGTTCAACCACTATGGAAAGCAGTGTGGCAGTGCCTCAAAAGGCTAAACATAGAACTCCCCTATGACCCAGCAATTCCACTACTTGGCATTTACCCAACCAGAAACTAGGGCATACTAAATCCACTAGCACAACAATGTTCATTGCAGCACTATTCACCATAGTAAAGATATGGAACCAACCTAGATGTCCCTCAGTTGATGAGTGGATCAACAAGTTGTGGTATTTGTACACAATGGAATTCTATGCTGCTGTCAGAAAGAATGACATCGCCCCATTTGTTAGGAAATGGAAAGACTTAGAAAAAATCATATTAAGTGAGGTAAGCCAGACTCAAAGGAACTTAGGCTCAATGGTTTCCCTCATTCGTCATAATCAGTAGAAACCTTGGGCTCTACTAGCAGAAATCTGCAATAGAGCAAAATCTTGATACATAAGGCCATATAGTATGAAGCTAATTGAAAGGTCCTCCAGGATATTGAAACAAAAGCCATATAACGAATGATTGTTGTCCTTAATGTACTATGTTGTCTCTCATCTCCTTTGCTGTCCCTTGGTTGTCTCATATTTTTACAGTATCTCACTTTGTTATCTGATATATTGAACTTATTTGTATTTGGTTATTTGAAATTTGATAGGGAAGGGGGGAAAACCAAGATGGGTGGGGGGCGTGGGGGGGAGGGAAAAGGGGGCCAAGACATGTGAAAGGGTATCAATGTATGTGAATTAATGCACCTTCTATCTGGCAAATATCATGTAACCCTTTTACTAATTACAATAAAAAAAAAGAAAATATTGTTGCTCACAGTCCTTTGTCCTTTGGCTCACAACTGAACTCAAATGATGAGATGGGAGAATGAGAGATGTTGTCATAAAAGTATTGTAATGTGTCCCGTCAGTGAGTTAATAGGATCTTGCCTCAGGCCTTCTCTTTATAGTTCCCTGTACATCCCAATCAGTATCCTTAATCCTTACCCCTGTAGGATGTAAGAGTCTTGGCACATTCCTGTTCCAGCTAGCTTCAAACTGCAATTTTCTGATCTCAGCTTTAGAAGTACAGGCATGAGTCACTCTCAGTCACTTTCGATTCTTTAACAACATGGCATTATGCACTCCTCGTTAAGCATGTTTAATATCTGAAGGCAATAATAAAACCCACTTCCACCAAGTATGATGTAAATATTTGAAAATATATAATCTCTTCCCCCTAAGAAAAGTATTGCAAATCCCATGTGTCCCTTTGTCCATCTTCTGGTGACCCTCATTCCTTTTCTAGTTGTTTTACACTCTCACTTTGTTGTACTATAACTTGAACAATGAAATGTAAAGTTAATTACTGTGAGCAGAGCTTATGTCAGGAAGTAGGAGAGTTACACAAGAAAAATCAGTTATATATATATGTATATATAACTGATATATATGATATATACATATATGTATGTATTTACCTACCGATCTACCTAAAGTATACAAATATATGTATTTAAATTAATAAAGAAGGCTTCACCACTACTTCATTTCTACAAATGAATATACACCAGAACTAATATATGTATATGTATAAGCATGTAGATATATGTGTGTATACACTATAATACATTTTACATATAATGCACTAATTATATCATGTATATTTTGTATATATTATTCTATGTTGTACATTAGTTTTTATATATTACATAGTATATACATATTATTCTATATATTATATATAATATATTTTATGTCTAGTATATACAGTATCATACATATACAGTATTTACCCACATATGAGCCTATATGTATATATATAGAGAGATACATACATACATATTGACTTTGGTTTTCTGTACTTTTTCTTAATCTTTTTTTTTTTTTGGTCATGGGGCTTGAACTCTGGGCCTGAGCACTGCTTCTGAGCTCTTCAGCTCAAGGCTACCACCCTACCCCTGGAGCCACAGCGCCACTTTCCATTTTGTAGTGGTTAATGGAAGATAGGAGTCTCATGGTCTTTAGTGCCCCAGCTGGCTTTGAACCTTGATACTCAGATCTCAGCCTCCCAAGTAGCTAGGATTACAGGCATGAGCCACAGTGCCCAGCCTTTTTCCTAATCTTTAGCACAGGTTATAGAAATACTAAGAGGTGCTCCTACAGTAACTCTGTAATCTTCTCTGACCCATTATGTAGTAGCAACTTACTTTCTCCTAGGTAGGATTAATCAGAAAATATATTCATACATTTTACTTATGGGATGACTGGATTAAATTGCCTCAGGTGGCTACCACCTATGTGGTACTGCAACTATCAGTTCAGTAGAAATTTGTTGTGAATATTGATGGCTTTACTCTTGCTTTGGGCACTACTGTGGTTTGAATCTAGATGACACCCCAAAGCTCATGAGTTAAGGGCTTGGTCCCCGGCTTGGGACTGGGGCTAGTGGAAACTTTAAGATATGGGGCCTCATGGAAATCATAGGTCATGAAGAGGGAGAAAGAAGCAGGACAGGAGCCCTTTCCTATGTCATTGCTTTTCAACCTGCAGTGGGGCAAGTGAAATCCCTGCAGTGAGAATTGAAGAGAGCGCCTGGTAAGAAAGGACATCGAAACTGAGGGATGAACAGCCTCGAGTGTCAGGCAAGCATTTCAGAGCAAAGGAAGAACAAGAGCTCCAATCATAAAATGTCCCAAAGGAAGTTGAACACACTTGCCACTGTCTGTCCTTCATTTGTCCTTTTATTTTGAATCCATTCCATTTTCATTTCTGCCCCTCCATTAAAACTTTGGGTGTCATTCCTCTAACTGGTGGATGCAAAGCAGCTGTTTTGCTTGATCTCCAGTATCACATGCAGTAGCTGAAGGTGAGGATTTCCTCACGTTCTTCAGATACTTCTCTACTTGACATCTAAAACATCATCATCTGTTTCTACCTACTGTAGTGCAATGGCCTCCATGAGACCAAACTTCAGATTGTTCAATTCCACACCCCTAGTGCCAAGAACAATGGCTGACATATGGCAGGTACTAAATAATCGCTAAGCAAACTAGAGCAGTCCAGGAAGCAGCAGCTATCATGGTGGTAAAAGGCTTAAGAAGCTGAGTCACTTTTTTTTTTTTAAAAAAAAAGAGGAAAACATCTAAACAGCAATCAAATGATGCTGAGAGTTGAACATTGAATTCGATATTGTCATTTGGGGTGGGTTTTGTGGAGTGTTAAAATCAAAAGTCAGACTGAAATAGACTCAGGATAAAGGAATAAATGATAATAAGTAAGTGCAGAATAAATGGATTCCATGAGTAGGAGAACTGGTGGACTCTGAACAGTACAGAAACAGTTACCATAGCAACAGGAGGGGAGGATGCTGGTATAGATAGAGCGAGGTTTAGAGGAATGGTGGGGAAAATTAGTAGACAATTTCCTGTGTCTTATCTTCATTGCTGGACTCCTCTCTACCCCAAATCTCAACATTGGGATGCTCTAGGGTCTCAATTAGCAGCTTGAATTTTCCTCCCACACACATTTAGTTCCAATGGCTTTGAAGCCATACTTGAATATGTTACTTCTTTCTACATGCTTTTCCCCTATCCTCACCTCTCCTCAAACTGCTATCCCTTTGTAATTTTTGAGAGAATCATATGCTTAATATGCTTAGAACTTGACTTTTCGCTTTCTTCCCCAATCAGCTTCTCATCCTTAATCTATATGTAGAATTCCATACATGAAGTAGTACAAGCCAACAATTTTGGCATTACCTTAAAGAATTCTCTCTATCTAGAATTCTATATTCAAGTTTTGGGCAAGGCCAGTGATGATTATAAAATCGATCTGAATCCCAACACTTCTTATAAATAACCTGATGTAAAACCATTATTCTGTGGAGCCACCAACATTTCACCCTTGAGTTACACAGTATAGTGCATTCCTGGTCTCACTGCTTCCATCCTCTCTCTTCAGTAACTCATTCACGATCACTCTTTAATGAAGAATATCTAATCATGAGTCATTCCAGCATTGACAAAAAGGCAAGCCTAGTGCTTTTTCCATTGCCTTTTAGTACAAGATGCAGATCCCCCCTTCCTTTCTGCTAAGGAACACCATCTTTGAGCCCCACAGATAAAAGAGCCCTCTCACTCTCTTCCTCTCTGCCTTTGTTTTACATTGTATTTGTCGCTTTGGGACATGTATATTTATTTGTGGCCTAGTCTCCTATTCCTGCTAAAAGAAACTCAAAGGAAATGATTAAACCTTCTGCCCTTCCAAGTTGTCCATCCAGTTGGATTTGAACCTCCACTCTTGGTCCCATTCACTCCTCTGACTCCATGTGGACACATCATGGGCAGATCTAATATTTATTGAGTGTCTTGATGTCGCACCAGCAGAATCTGAGAACTGGAAGCAGGAAAACTTGATGCATTTGTTATATAAATAAGAATACTGCACCTCGAAAGGTTGGGGGTTCTTGGCTTGTTGGTGAAAGAGGGAAGACTAGAGTCTGTTTTTGATTTGTTTTCCCCACATTCCTGTGCTATTTCCATCTCCTCATTAATTGGATTACAGAATTATCTTTTTAAAAATATATGTACTTTTATCACCTTAAGAGCTTTGAGACTGCTAATTATTTTAAAAATAACTCGTCATGTGAGCATTCAAGTTCGTTGCATGGTTTCAACTGTATTTGGGGCTGTGCTGAGAAGTCCCAAGAGAGTACAGAAGGTTTTGTTCTGGGAATTTCTGCCTAACAGCTTTGCACTATGAGACACTAGCTGATGTATAGTTTCAGGGATATTAAATTAGGCTTTATCTACCCCTTTCCTCTTTTCCCAAAGGCCTCTCCCAAATATGCATCCAGGGTCATATTTCAGGTAAGATCTTAAAAACCAAAATGAATAAAAAGGAGAATAAATGAGGTAATGAGTAGATCAGCTAGGCTGAATAAAAAAGGTAAAGAAGATACCCCACTAACACACAACATTTTAGATTCATTGCATCAGATATTATTAATGTAAATTTTCTCTTTCAAGCCATTTAGCAACAATATCTCATCATTAAGTGTAATAAATGCTGAGGGCATTTCCTACCTCTTTGCAAAACCACAACATACTTTTCCTTCCTCCTTCATATTATACAGCCATAATTTGCACAGAATTCAAGAGTGTTTCATTAATTCATTTAAATAGGTTGCTTGCTCCTAATGAGCTCACTCACACAAAAGGACCTAAGAGCTTTCTTCTCCTGGCAAGAAGATGTGTAATCCTGACACATAGGGTGAGAAAAGAAAAAGTTTTTTACCAGGAAATGATGGCCTGAGAAACCAACAAATACTCAGGTAGAAGCGGTCTTGTCTCATTCTCTACCTGGATTTCCTCCTCTCTTTGTTTATATACCTGAGGTTGAGCAGAATAGAGACAAGCCTGAAGTGCATCTTGGTAATTCTCTCTTTAGCTCCCTTGTCTCTTCCCATGCTGTTTTCTTTCTTAATTTTGACTAAGGCATTTGCATTTTTTGGACTTTAATAACCTGATATAAGGAAGGAAACAGTTGGGTATTGAAATGTGCAAACTCTTCCCCCGAAATTTGTATGTTGAACTCCCAAAGGAGTTCCCCAGGTCAAAACATGACCTGACTTAAAGATGAGCTCCTGCTAAAGTATAGGACTCTACCTGTGACAAAAGGGAAACTTGGATACACAAACACACACACACACACACACACACACACACACACACAGCCAAATGAAGATTAGGAACATACTCTCACAAGCCAAGAAACCACAGAAGCTCAAAATGACTCTGGGAACAGATGCCTCTAGCAGCCTTCAGAGGGATATGACCCTGAAGGCACTTTGACCTTGGACTTTAGAACTATGAAGCATAGGTCTCTGTAGTGCTTTGTTATGATAGCCTCGGTAAGTCAGGAGCCACGGTGGAAGCCAGCAGTGTGAATTTCACAGCTCCAGCTGTGTCTCCCGACATAGTACCCAGGGTGAACTTTCTGATATGTAATTAGAGCATATCACTCATGGGTTTAAAACCTCCAGTGACAGCCAAGGACACTCTCTGACATTGTCTCTTCCTCTCTTCCTCCTCACCTTCTCCTAGGGACCTCATGTCCTCCAAACATGAAGTATTTAAATATTCACACATATTTTCCTTTCTCATTTCAATTTCTACTCAAAAATCACTTGGGAGGTTGAGGCAGGAAGATCGTGAAATCAAAGCCAACTTACTCTATACATGGCTAGACTGTGTCTTGAAAAATCAACAAACAAAAATTCATTTCCTCATTTGATCACGTGTCTGAAATAGCACTCTCCTCACTAATTTCCCCCTCGCTTCCACTCTCAACCATACTTACCAGTGTCTAACATGATTCATCTACATACTCCTTATTGGTATCTGCACTCAGTAGTTCCACTTGTCGAATTGCATCAGGTTTGTGGTAGTACCCTTGAAACCTAGAACTAAGGAGTACTTGGAAGAAGCTCAAAACATATCAATTGAGGGAATGAATGAATGACTTTATGGATACTTGGGAAATTTTCTACAGCTACTTTCCTTTGTCTGTCTCAACAATGATATCCTTAGAACATATTCTCTAAATGACAAAAGGCAAACTTGAACTCTTCCGTAGAGACACTTGGCTCTCACTCATCCTTATGCCCCACTTAGGAGATGGTATTGAACTGGCCTCAGTAAACTTAGATTTAAGGCATCATAGGGGATTTTCTTTTCCTTTTTCTTTTTCTTTTATTTTTTGGCCAGTCCTGGGCTTGAGCTCATGGCCTGAGCACTGTCCTTGGACTTTCTCAAGGCTAGAGCTCTACCACTTGAGCCTCAGTACCACTTCCGGCTTTTTTCTATGTATGTGTTACTGAGGAATCGAACCCTGGTCTTTGTGCATGTTAGGCAAGCACCCCACCACTAGGCCAAACTCCCGGTGGAGATTTTTTCTTTAAACAAGAAAACCTAAACTTTTAAAGATGGACAGAGGTGGCTCATGCTTGTAATCATAATTACTCAGGAGGTAAAACACCAAAAGCTGTGCTGGAGTCATGACTCAGGTGGTATAGTACAAGCTGAGCGAGCATGAAGGCCTTGAGTTCAAACCCCATTACATGAACTGAACTCTAGATTCAGCCACATTTCTCCAACCCAACCTATGTCTTCCCCCAAAGCTTCCTACTTGCCTTCAGTGATGTTGGCATTTTCCGATTTGTGTAGATGTTTGTCCTTGTGTGATCCCTTCCCCTTGAGAGGGTTGGACTTAGGAACTCAATGCTAAAGGACACAGGAGAACAGCGGTAATGGCCTGTCACTTGTAAGAATATTAACAAGATGAGATTTCATTTTGAGTGTTCCTGTTCTTTCATTCATAGATGTGAAACTTTGAAAGGAGCTTGTTGCCATGCTGTGACATAGCCATGGGCTTTGCATGGAGAAGCTTGGGAGTAGCTATGCCCTCCCCAAATGCCTCCTGGATCTTGAGATAACTGGCTCTGCCTGATACCTTGACTGAAGCCTCATAGGTGACAGTGAGCTGAAAATATCCATTCATGACTCCCAGAAACGATGCAATACCAAGTGTTTGCTGTCTTCAACTGTGAAATTTTGGAGCAATATGTTATGGAGGAGTAGATTGTTCTTATAGAGTGATTAGTGTTCCGCTTGTGCACAAGTTTCAAAGCATTACTAATGTGAACAGTTAATTCAAGAATGTCTCTTCCAAAGGTTAACATAAATTGAAAGGGAGGGTTTTATTCTTCCTATACCTGTGTTAACTTCAAAATACTGAGAGAATGAGAGGTGTTGGGAGAGATAGGAAGAATAATGAAAGGAGTGATATTGACCAAGATTCATTGATTAATAAACCTCAAGGATTTGTTGTTGTTGTTGTTGTTTTGTTTTTCCACAAGGTAATTAATTCTAAAACTGAACATAGGTGGCTTACATCTTTAATCCTAGCTACTCAGGAGATAAATCTGTCTCCAATTAATCAGAAAAAATCCAGAAGTAGAGCAGTAGAAAGTGGGAGAGCACCAGCCTTGAGTGAAGAAGCTAAGCAATAGCACCCATGCTTTGAGTTAAAGTTCCAGTACCAACACACACACACACACATACACACACACACACACACACACACACCCACATTTAGTTTTCTGTAGATATTTTTAAATGGTGGCAAATTTTTTTAAAAAAAAACTAGGTTTTGATGTTTTATTGGCTGTCTATTCTCTACCAGGTTCTTTTGTGACACATTACCTCACTTACTTTTTGTGCAATATGTGCACGCATCACTTCACTTTAACCTTGAGGAAACAGGAATAAGCAGAGAAAGCAACTTTGCCAATGACAGCTAGCAAGCTAAGTAGTAGAGCCAGATAGACTGGCTCTAAGGCTAAGCCTTAACCACAAGGTTGCTTCATCTTTGACAAGACAGGTCCAGCAGAAGAATAAGACAAGTCATATAGCTTTATTTAAAAACAAAAAAAGGAAAAAATAAAAGACCAACAGCCCGAGTACAATAAAGAGTTACTGTACTAGGACTAGAATTTTCTTTTGAGTGAAGGGTGAGATGATGGCCATCTTTCATGGACTCTCAGAAGGATTACAAGAGCTAAATGAGAGATTGTGCAGTAAATGCCTGGTGGAGTGTGTGGAACAGATGAGAGCACCCAAAGAACTCATGTAGTGAGGAAAGGGGACAGCTCTGCAACCATCACTGAGCATGAAAAACAAATGAAAACCAGTCTTCCCTTTCCTATCAGTCCAATCACTAGAAAATCCACAACAGTTCTTGATCAGACTGAGTCATTATTAAGTCTACCAACACATCTCAAATTTTATTGATATTTGCTGACAAGAAGAGAGGGGGAGATGGTGACATGTCACATTTCTGGTTTGGGCATCACAGCACCTTCTCTCCTTAGAAGGGAAAGGAAAACCTGTAGGGATTATAGAAATTGCTAGAAACTCAGAGTAAAAATATCATAGAGGAAGCTAAAAAGCACTTTTTTGACCTACAGGCAGGACAAGTTGGGGTTCTGTCATTACATTGCCAGTGGGTAATTTTGTTTTGTTTTGTTTTGTATCTGTATGCTTTTGGGCAAGCCAGATCACAGGTTGAACACAGCCATTCTGGGATTCACCTTACTCATGACAGGACATCATGGGACTTTTGGGCTATCTGAATCTCAGCAGCAAGGCCTGCCATGCTCTGGCTGTGAGCCTTAGTTGTTACATGCAGTGCTACTGTGCCTAGCAATTCTGTCTGACAGTGCTAGAGTCCACAGTGATTCCAAAGAAATTTGTTTTTCTGTCCACTGTTTTCTGCAATCTGTTCTAATCAATGGTGCCTAATGAGAGAGAGGGTTTCTTTTTGACCTCCATTCTGAGACTTATTCGTTACCCACAATTAAGTGATTTCCAAAGTCAGCTAGACTAGACAGGTTCATAACATTTCTAATCAGAATCCAACCAATCCCAGAAAACTAGTTTCCATGAGAAATGAAGAGTCTAATGAACTAAGTCTGAATGGTTTTAGCTGGGAGAAAAATTCTATTTTCCTAGTTTGTAATCACATGGAGCTGTTAAATTTGACTTCTGAGATTGTTTGTGGTTTGCATAGTAATCTTCCTGAATATCTTTCATTTTGTCTATAATATGAATATTGAAAATTACAGCCTAAGAAACAAAGCACTAACTCAATTACATTCAGATTAAAGGCAGCAAGCATATAATTTGATACCTATTTATAGTTCATAAAGAGAAGACCAATAGTCTTTCATTCGTCTGTTCATTCATGCATTCATTTGCAGTACTGAGGTTTTAACCCAGTGCCTTGTACTTAATAGGCAGGAACTCTGCCACTTCAGCCATATTTCTAACCCCACACACCACCAGTTCTTGATCATTGACTGCATCAGGCTTCATTTTTCATGATTCTTCACAACTGTTCTTCCAAACACTTGTAATTTATTATAAAATTATTAATTGATTAATTTTATTACAGGAGAGGCAATAGATGCTCAGAAAAGTCAGTGGCAAACTTAGGGCTTGAGCCCAAGTCTGACTGACTTGATGCTGTTTCTGTGATGTCAAGTAGTCTAATTCCCATCTCAGAGAGGCTAACTTAGAATTTAAGGATTTCATACCTTACCTAATAAATGAACCTGAATTATGTCTAAGGAACTAATGTAATGATGGCAACCATACAATTTTTTCAGCAAGTCCATCTGACAGTGACAGTGATGATGATGATGATGGAATGTGGCTCTCTATAAGCCAGGCACAATTACACTTTACATGTATTGACGTCCCATGAGTCTTCACCATGCTAGGAATAAGGTATGCTGATCATATTGATTGGCTGGAGTCCTGACTGGCAGGGGTGGGTAACTGATTCCAGGTAGTCAGTCTGGCTTCTGTCCGATGCTCTCTCCCCTCCTTCCTTGCTGTCCAAGAACTAAAAGAGGCCATCAAAGCACTATCTACTGACACATACCAATTACTTGGCACAAGACCACACATTTTAGTACTACCAAGGCTATGTTCCCATGCAACCTGAAACACGGGTGGAGTACTTCCCAGCACTACTGGCAGTGGTCAGGATGATAGTGATGATGATCTCAGATCTAAGAGTCATAGAAATGTTCTTGCCTGGCTCACACCTGTATCTTAGCTACTCAGGAGGCTGAGATCTGAGCAGCCTGTACACAAAAGGACCTGAGACTCTTATCTCCAATTAGCTTCCGGAAAATGGGAAGTGGGACTTGGCTCAAGGATAGGGTGGTAGCCTTGAGCTGAAGAGCTCTCAGGGACACCACCCAGGGGTAGGGTGGTAGCTTTGAGCTGAAGAGCTCAGGGACAGGGCCCAGGCAGAATTCAAGCCCCATGACCCACCAAAACAAAACAAAACAAAAAAGAAGTGTTCTTATGTCAAAATGAAGTTATAAAGACATAAAAGACACAGTAGGATCAGTTCCTCCAGTGTAAAGAATGGAAGCTCCTGTGTTATAATGAAAGCATGGAGAGTATCTGTTCTGCACATCTTGGGATGGTGGAATTGACTGTAGGCTACTATTATGTAGCACTTCTCCATTGGTCCTCAGAAAACAAATGCACACCTACAACTGAGAACCTCTTGCCCTACTCTGTCAGGGGAAGAAGTTTGCTTCCCAGCCTGACTTTCAGTGCAAAAGGTAAATCAAGAGAAGGTAAAAGAATCCCATCCTCCAATCCCTACTGCTCTGAACAATGTCTGTTTAGGGAATGGGAATAACAATAACTCTGAATTCTCTACTGAATCATTAACTGGTTAAACCACCATTACATATCAGATTGTATCCTCTTGGCTATGTGAGCTTAAAGCTTAAAACATACCTAACTTCTCCTAGAAAGTGTGGGGCAAGATAGTGTAATGGTTATATGGGCTCCAGAGCCAAACTGCTCAAGATGAAACCCAACTCTGGCACTTAACAGCCATCTACATAGATCTTAGTAAAGTTGCCCTGTTCTATGGCCCTCACCTTCCTCATCTGAGAAAGGAGACCATGTGAAGTTCTGCCTTTTGGGGTCATTGTAATCACATCTGAGGTTCAGAAAGCAGTTCGTGAGACATCACAGGCCTGTCAGTAGATGCCACAGTTCGCTACTAAGATTATCTTTTGGCTCATATATTAGGCCAGTAATCCTAAAGTGGACCAAAATGAGGGCTTGTGTTTCCATGGTAATTATGATGTTAGAATATGAGTTATGAGATGGTTTAATGGAAAGAATCTTCAGCCTTCACAAAATCAATTAAAGGTAAGAAGTAACTATTTATTGTATTGACATATTTACAATATATTACAAAAAAAGATACGGTTCTAATTTGCCTATTACACGAAGGGCTGCATTCAGGCAAAACATAGTACATGGAAACCATTTACTTCTGTCTTTGGTATTAGAAATCTACACAAATCCGCAGCATTTAAAGTCTCCAATACAAAGTATGAAATGTAGACAAAGATGCAATTTGTAATGTCATGAGAAAGGGTTCCTCTAATATCCTCTGCTACGAAACCTCTCGACCAATGAAATGCAACAGAAGACCACACACCACTTGTAGAGGAGGCAGGGAATCCGCTGACTAGAATAAACAATTATAACAGCCTACACAGGAGTATCTTAATTTGTAGGATGCTGTACTTTCTCCAGAGCAACATCTTGGCTAATAATAACAGAGGAAACATTCTTGAGACAGAGTCACAGGTAAGACTTGATGAGAAAGAATCCACTCCAAGATTATATACCTTGGTGGGGGCAAGCTTACTGTACAGGACACTTTATAAAATACATTTTCATGATCATTTACACATATACAAAAAATCTAGTTTTAGCAAATAATCGCTTCTAAAGCACAATCACAGTATACATAATTCTGAGGTAAAGGTCTTGAATCTATCCTAGAGGAGAAGGCCTAACTCATGAGGGTTTCTAATGGAAAAGGGTATCCATGAAATATCCCCGAGGGGGGATGTCAAAGATGATGAAGACATTTCACAACTGAATGCTCTTAGTTCGGTTGTAAGAGGTGAGTGTTTTTGAATGTCTGTTATTCCCAAAGAGAAACACTCAGAATTTTGTCAGGAATATGACTTCAACAATGGCAGAAATATTGCATCAACAAGAGGGTGTGTGAACTAGTCAAATTCAGTTGCCTGAACTGGGAACTCTGTGCATTCCAGGGAGAACATATTTAGAGACTCCTCATATAATTTAGGGAAGGCTTGGCAAAAGAAATGCACTGTAAAACTCGTCTTCCCACCAGTTAAGATATACCTAGGTCAGATTTCAGAAGAGTTGACTATGAGAAAATCTGGAAGTTTTCCTTCCAAAATACTCAGCAAAGCTGTTTGTGTTACTCTACACACTCAGAGAAAAATGTAGGAATCAGTCAGTATATTTTGGAGTCTCTCCAGGAGTGAGGAAAAGGCATGTGTTGAGATTGCTATTATAAAATGATTTACTCTAGCCCTTGATCAGTTTCTGTAAACACTGCTACCTTATTCAAGCTCTTGGTAAAATAAATCCAGACACCATTATTTTATCAAGTCTAGCATGGCATTTCCAATAGGACCTTATGAAAGCATGAAAGTTTTGAAGATTTAATATGGAGACACTTTCATGTGTTTTGTCTCTCCTCCCTCCCCGCCCCCTTTTAGAGGGATGAAGAGGTTGCAAATGTAATTGGGACATCAAATGAATAGTTAAAACCCTTCTGGAATACATCACTTATGATACAAACCTGAACATTTGCTTCTCACATTTTATCATGAGTAAGATCTGTGGGGAACAGTGTCCCCTGGGCAATGAGTCACCTGTTGAACAACCGAAGACTAGGCATACTGGATCTTTCCAGTATAAGGGGTGGATCTTTTCCAAACAGCAGGACTCTAATTTTGCTTCATGCTGAGAAAAGAAAAATTGATCTTTTACTTCCTGGTACCATCAAATTTTTTGGTGAATGGCATACAAGAATAAAAGTGAATATGCATCAGGCATTTACTAATGGCAGACATTTATGTTGTCTGACTCCATGAAATAAAGAGCTGAACCAATGGTTGTAGGGCTCCTTTGGGAAGAAAAACTTTTGATTCTGCCTTGGTCTATGACAATGACAGACTGGCAGGCTGTTTCTTGCACAGCTCTAGGCAAGCCATTAATCTGTCAGTACCAGCATCTTTAGAAATCCCAGTGTTAAGACTTCAACAAGGGAAGAAGGGAGGGAGGATGTTGAAAAGCCAGAAATGCAGCTTTTTCGAACCCTTCAGTTAATTCATCATGCTGTGCAGGCTTCTGCTTATCCCTTCTCCGAGATGTTGGGTGCAGGGTGCTGCGTTGGATAGAAACTTATTCATCCTCTTCCACATATGTGGATGGAAACCAGCCCATCTGAAAAAGAAAAACAACCAATAGAGCAACGTGGTTTTATACTTGTCACTTCCAAAAAATCTACACGCAGAGCATTTAGTTTTCATAGCACCTCAATTAAGCTAAGGTTTTACAGCCCACTGTAGATAAAGAAAATGGGCTTAACTGTTCTTAGGAGCCTAATACAGTAAGTGATAGAAAGGGGAGAATAAAATAAGCTTAAACAGTAATCTGCTGCTGGCACATAAATAAATATGTAAATGAAATGGAATGTGGGGATCTACTACGTGACGATTCCTATTTCTGCTCTAGAATAGGATGTAAGCACAGAAGTACTCTGGCTCATTCCTTCCCCTTGAGATCAGCAGCTATTACCAATATCTGGCACTAAACATAGAGTGTGTGCATTAATGCTTAGGTTCTGAGAAGAACAGAAATGCTCCTTTCCAAACAGGAATCTAAGGTTTGTGCTCAACTTATTTTCAGTGTGTGCCTATTACCAGCAGGGCACAAATTCCCACCTCACCCCAATGTCTGGAGACCAGGGGCCTGTGGGGTGTAGACTACACTAGGTGATGATTGCATATGACTACTCAAGGCCTCTTTCATTCACACATAAGACCATCAGAGAGAGACCTCACCCTGCCATTGACTTCTCCTCGCCACCAGCCATTGGCACTCATCTTCGTGTAAATCTTCACCACGTCCCCTTTCAACAAAGACAGTTCTCGCATGTCTCTCGCACAGAAGTCGTACCGAGCTATGGCAATGCCCAGCACTTTGGGGCTTAGCACTGAAGAGAGAAAAAAAAATAATGCTATGGAGTCAGAGTTGACATGCTGTTGGTGAACTGCCATAAGAGTCTAATCAGATGAATGTTATTGATGTGCTCAAACACACGGCTGTGACTGCGTTACACACCCATGACGATGGAAGGGAGCTTGAAGACAGCGCAATTGCTGTTTCAATCCAATCAGGGGCAGGCAAATCTGTTTCATAAAATTTGAAGAGCCACTATTCTGTCTTCATAAGCTTCACAAAAACTCGTAAAATGAAATGGTTTTTTTTCAGTATAATAATAGTAATAAAATAATCTTAATACCCTCATGAAGGCCGGGAGTTTAGCCTAGTGGTAGAGTGCTTGCCTAGCATGTATGAGGACCAGGGTTCAATTCCTTGGCACCACATACATAGAAAAAAGCCAGAAATGGTGCTGTGGCTCAAGTGAGAATGCCCAAGGACAGTGCCCAGGCCCTGAGTTCAAGGCCTAGGACTGCCAAAAAAAACCCCCAAAAAACCCTCATGAATATCTATGCTACAATCTGAAGATCCAAATCTATAATAATTTTAGCAAAATTAACCATAGAGCCTAAGTAATCTGTTCCTCATTTGAATTTCTAAGGTCAAGTCCGATGTGGTCATTGAGTAACTGCCTCCCGTATTAATCAAAACAACTGACCTTTTTGCTCCGATCCAAGTTTGTCAACTTGATCTCATCACTTTTAATTTAGAGTCACTTCTCATCTATCCAAGCTCTTTTGCTTTAATTATTAAGCATTAAACTCAGTTATTAATTTATTATATAATTTTGTTAATGTGAGGAACAGTGAAGCAAGGTTCACAGAAAAGGGCACACAAACACCACTCCCATCTTCTTCCTTTCAAATAAACACTGCCTTACAGAAAATGTAATGATGCATCTAATCAAAACCATAATGTCAGGGTGTTCATCTCTGTGTTCAGAGATTTTGTTGGCATGTTTGAATATTTTTTATGTCAGGAGAGGAGTATGCTCTGTTCTGAAAGGAAAACCACTTTCAAGCAGTGTCTGTTTGGTTGTCTCAGTGCTTTATAACACCTTTTATATTAACTTTCTACCACTGTTGCTCTTTGGGGTTATAAAGTATTTTCAATTATATGTTCAGTGATTCTGAGAATCACTCATCTGAGAGTGGTGAGACTTTATAAATCTTAAATGGTAAGAGGAATTTAGTTGTGAGAAAGAGACAAATGGGAAATCCCCTCCTTCTGTATTTCTTCACTGTGCCAGTGGCCAGCTGACCACTGTTAAAATCCCAGCCCTCCTGGGAGAGGCTGCCTGCTTGGCAATGGGGAGCTTGGCTTATTATGCATGGTTTTGTAATGACGGATACTGTTTTTTAGTCTCCGGGGGTGTCAATCATAAGATAAACGGATGGCAAGGCTGTTGATTTTCAGAACTGTAAAGGGAGCAGAAATAGGCCCTTTTATTTTACTGCTCAGGACACAAACCGCTTTTAATGGTTTCCTCACTGAAAACTGTCCCATAGCTCAGGCACTACTCTAAGAGTCAGTGAGCATCAAAATACCCCTGTGATGGGAAAAAAAGAGAAAACAACCAACCATCAGCTTAACTGAGTGACCTTGCACAGGCTCTTTAACCCCTCTATGCCACATTGTTCTCACCTATAAAATGAAAGGTTGTACTAGCCGACTTCTAGAGTCTTCCATTTCACAACTCTATGAGTCTACTGGGATTTACAGATTTATTTTTCTTAAACCTATAAGAAAATATAGTTTCCCTAGCCATAACACAGTCCTCTCTAAGTCATCTCAGCAGCATCTAACTCTCTAGAAAATAAGATCAAAATGTGTGGGTACAAACTGAAGAACTGAAGAATTGTAGAATTGATTGTCTTCTTAAACAATATCTGCTGAGTTTTACTCTTCGGTTTGGAGATAATGCTATGACTTGGGTTCTTTTCATTTTCTTCACAGAAACACAAAAATACTGCCTTTGCTTAGCTAGAATTTCTAGTCCTCAAGTGACAATTGAGGAGTACTCTCTCTCCCTTTATACTTCTGGCCTCCACGCCCCCCCCTTTCCCCCTATCCATGGACACATTATAAAATGTCACGTTGAGGAATGAACACACACACACACACACACACACACACAGAAGTGAAATGTCATGACACACAATGACTGCGACAGAGAAGAGGAAGGTGCACAGTAGTAATGAAGCTCTAGGGATTGTCTGGGAGGAGATGAATCTACATGAGAAGCCATACAGTAGTGGAAATATTTCATTTGCAAACAGAAGCAGGTTGGAGAGACATATAAAAGCAGTAAAGCAGTACCTGACCAGAAAGGAGTAGAAGAAGGGGGAATAAAGCTGTAGTCTGGAGGAGTTACAAAAGAAAAGCCACAGAACAGAGAGGGGGCTTAGAGAAAAGAAAGAAAAAGAGAGAAGCAAAGAGCATTTAGGAATTAGTAAAAATATCAATATAAATATTTGTTCTTAGCAATCATAAGAAAATTATTATATATAAGTGAGAATACCAAGCTATGGTTTTACCCATTGTTCTATCATCATTTCTAAATAAAGCACACTTTCTTCTATTTATTAACTTTATTTATTTTTGTGCTATATTGGTCTTGAGCTCAGAGAAGAGCATGATGGCTTGTTTTTTTTCCCACTCATAGCAGTACTCTACCACTTGAATCACACCTCTTCTTCTTGTTTTTTGAGATAAGAAGTGTCTCTCAGATTTGTCTTCCCCAGAGAGCTGCACAGCTCAATTCTCAAATCTCAGCTCTCTGACTAGCTCAGAATATAGGCATAAACCATCAATACCAATCACACTTTTCTTGGTTGATTTTGTCTATGACTCAGATTTATCTCTGAATAGGCACATAGTAAATCTCTTCTGCCTTCTTTTTTGGGGGAGGCAGTCATGGGACTTGAACTCTGGACTTGGGCCCTGTCCCTGACCTCTTCAGCTCAAGACTAGTACTCTACCCTCGAGCCACAGTGCCATTTCTGGTTTACTGGTAGTTAACCGGAGATAAAAGTCTCACAGACTTTTCTGCCTGGGCTAGCTTTGAACTCTCAGATCTCAGCCTCCTGAGTAGCTGGGATTACAGGCAAGAAGCCCCCAGTGCCTGGCTAGATTTGCCTTCATGATGTGATGTTCACTTTGCTACAATAGTAAGAAAGGTAGAAATTCTGGTTTGTTTGCCAATACTGGGGCTTGAACTCAAGGCCTTAGGGTTAGTTGGGCAGGCATTGTACTTCTCACTATGCCTCCAGCCTGAGAAGGGTAAATTCTCCTTATATGCTTCACATAAAAAATACCATAAGAGATTATGAAGTAGTATCAGCGAAATATGCAGAATACATAGAAAATTCAAACAAATTACCCTGATGATTTGTTGCAAATCACTCCCCCCCCACACACACTAACCATGCTTGTCACAGCCTATGTTCTCAAAGGGAAAAATGCAATAAGAAATAAGAATCACCCTGAAATCTATCAGACCTGAAAAGAAAGCGTATATTTTCCAAATTATATGCATGTGGATACTCAAAACATTTTGCTTTATCTTTTAAATAATAACATGATTCTCACATGTATCACCTGATTCTCAAGTGTTAGATTCCACAGCCAATATATTCACTATTTCATTTAATTATTTCAACTCCAAGAAGAAAGACTACAGTTCCCAGCATCCCTTGCAGTTTGGTGGGGCTATATAGCCAAGTTCTGGCCAATGAGAAAGAAGCAAACATACCAAAGCAAAAAGTACAACTAAGTACCTTCTGTTACCTTCCAGAAGAAAGGCAAGCACACACCACCATTAATTTCGTCAAGTACTCTATTTTGCTTTCTGCTATGTGAAAGCTACCAGCCTGGGTCAATGAGAAGGAAAGTCTTATCCTCCAATCCAATAGAACATAAGCTTGACCAAACCTGGGTTACTAAAACTTTCATGGGTCACAGATCACCTGCCCTCCCCACCAGCCTGAGCTGATTACTACCATAAATTTTATAGGAAAGAGACCCTGACCATCTATCCTGCTTAAACCAATATTCTTGGGGGTCTGTAACTTCTATCTAGGCCTAACCTAAAAAACTATAGAAAAGCATTTTTTTTTTACAACCAAAGATGAAGTCAAAATGGGTTGAGTAAATTGGGAATGAATTTATATATTCTTCCCACAGTCTGCCTCTTTATTTTTTTAAAAAAAAATTGTTTACATGGTACTGAGAAATAGAACCCATGGCCTTATGCATGCTAGGCAAGCACTTTACCACTAAGTCACATTCTCAGCCCATGCCTCTTTAGGAGGAACGGCTTGTCTTTGAGGAGCACAGAACTCTCCCAAGTGTTAGATCTTGCCACAAAGGAGTTGTAGGGATTCCTAAGAATAGCAGTGACCTACTTAGGCGATTACCAGACTCTAACCAAGCAGAACGGTAAGAGATTTGAGTGTTCAGTTATATCTGGAATTATGGACCTTGGAGCTCAGTATACCCATGGAAATACTCCTGGAAAACACTTCTAATGAATGGCCTCAGATGTTTTTCTTGCATCTGCCCTAAAACATGTTCTTGTTGATGATGAAAGTGCTTATTGCATTCGCACATTCTGCACTTTTAAATAAAAGCCTCAAAGATGCATTGACAAATGCCATCCCAACTAATTTTCTAATATGCCCAAATCATTTACTCCTCATACATATTATCTTGCTTGAGGTCATGATATGCCCATTGCTGAGAGGAGAGGGTCCCACTTGCAATAAAATTAACAGGACACCCCCGATTACTTAAATGATGAAAATCTGGTGTTAAGATTTGCATCCCACCTGTATGAGGACTCAAAATAGCTCTCAGTCTACCCATTACTCTAACAGTAATCTCTCCTTTCATTGTTTGCTGAATGTCTATCTTTAGTTCTCTCATGCGGGCTATTTTATTCATACAGAAATAAAATATATTTCTCCAAAACTACTCACAGAAATAATATAAGCCAACAGTCTAAAATATAACAAGAGATAAGTTATCTTTACAAGGAAGAAATGGGAAATCAATGAAAACACAATTAAGTACTATTTAAATAACCTCAACAATGGGTAGATAAATTAGATAGATACCCTATGTTTAATCTTAAAATATCTAACATTCCTAAACAATGCAGGTAATGTTTCAGTAACAGTCTGAGTTCTACTCTTGTGTCAAAACTTAGGGGCCTGATCATTTATATTCATGTCAAGTAGCTAGGATTTAAACCTTCTTAAACATGATCAAAAGTGTAATTTCAACTAAACATCAGCTAGTCTTTATGGTAGGCTTTGGCCCTACTGCCAGCTTTACTAAACTATTCTGTTTCTGGATTACTAGAAGAGACTCTTGGGTATGCCCAGCTTCTCCACTATAATGTCATGATACTTCTATTCCCCCCTCCCCCCAGTATCTCCAGTTTAACTTGTCTGGAGCCCAGCTCCTGCTCAAACTCTCACTTTTTGTTCTTAAATTTGTTTTTTGTTTTTGGGTTTTTTTTTTCCCTCAAAGCCAGCACTTTACTGATAGAGCTACAACTCCACTTCTGGCCTTTTTTTTGGTTAGTTTTTGATTATCTCCTGCACTGACTGCCTTTGAATGGTGATCTTCTGATCTTCGCCTCCTGAGTAGCTAAGAGTACAGGCATTCCCCAGGCATCTAACTAGTTTTTGTTTGTTTTTTGAATTTTCAATGACTTCCTTATTCTCATTCCTTCATTCCTTCTCTTTTCCTTCCCCTTGCTTTCTTCTTCTTCTTTTTCTTTTTTTTTCGCCTGTCCTGGTGCTTGAACTCTGGGCCCACGTACTGTCCCTGAGCTTCTTTTGCCCAAGACTCGCACTCTACCACTTGAGCCACAATTCCACTTTAGGCTTTTTTGATAGTTCATTGGAATAAGACTCCGATGGTCTCTTCTACCCTGGCTGGCTCTGAACCCCAATTTTCAGATCTCTGCCGCCTGACTCACTAGAATTACAGACATGAGTCACTGGTGCCTTGTCTTCTGTCTTTCTTTGGTGTTAAGGGTTGAACCCAGGATGGTAGGCAAGTGAGCCCTTAACCCCAGAGCTGCAATACTTCCAAACCACCTTACAATGTTCACTGAATAGCGCCAGACCCTTCCCATTCATTCTTTCTCCACATCAGATGTCTTCATCTGTAATATAACATTAATTCTTCATTAATTTGCAGCCCATCTCAATCTGGGTTCTTTATATCACTTCTAATTACAGACGACAGCTTCTCAACTGTTTGTATTTCACCTTCCTTTCCATTTTGTTCTAAATCCTCCCTTCTGACTCCACAGCCTATATACAGATACTACAAATCATCTCATTTACTGAGTAATGATAATGTAAACACTTGACCAGAGTTTGTTGACAATTTATGAATGTAGTTTCTCCTGTCTTTCTATCAACTCTGCCACAATTTCCTACTAGTTTCCTATTCCCCTTGAGGCCCTCAGCTAAAAATTCTAACCTTAAACTTCTGCTTAGTTGGGAATACTTCTGGTTGTAGGTTCTGCTTCCCTAAAACACCTCTCCCTAGATTCAAAAGCCCTAGCTCAGGCCTAGCCCATGAGCCTTCTGGACTAATCTAAACGACACTGGCTCCCTTTTGCAGGGGTCCCACGTAGGCACTTGCATCATGGCACTTCCAGGCGCTGCTGTTTAATGTATGCATGTGTTCTGGGAGGCCGTGATGAGTTGTTATATTGCCTCTGCATCTCCCACAGGATTGGGCCCAGTGCTAAGCAACTGAAGTTGCTGAATGAGCAAGGAGCCTCTCGGCAGGGTCTTCAACTTGACAGGTTCCTTATGTCTCTTGTTCCTATTGCATTTGCTCATCTTTTGCTCACTTTAACTGCTCAGTAAGACTTCCAACAAAGGCTGACAAAAATTCAAAATACAAAAAGTGATATATGTTCGAATTCTATTCCCTGGGCTTTCTGAGAGCCATAATCTATCAGTGATATTCCTACAATAACTGTAATTTTTCTGAGATACTGAGCAGCTATTAAATATTGTCTGCCTCCCAACATTAACTATTCTCCATGCCTGAGGAATCTTCACAGGAGTAGAAGGTTAATCAGTATCCTCTGCCTTCCAGTGTGTAGCTCTTGGCCAAACATTTGAAGGATTGGTAGTGATGCTTTCTTCTCTCTCTCTTTTTTTTAATGTAGCCTTTTAACTGTAGCCTGACTTATTGTTGCCATTCTCCCTCTATGTCAATTTTAACTGCCTTTGGGTCTATAATTCCCTTGAGATGGAAAAACAATATTTGAATGTCTGGTCCCTAAAGAGACAAGAGAAAAAGAGATGATACATCTCTCTCGGAAAGTATGGATTTAAATTGAGATGTAAGTAGTAGCATAATAAGGTAGAAAAATGGTTTCACTACATAATAAGATAAGCTACATGCCTACCGAGGATATATGCCCGTGTCTGCACACATATGCAGGTGGTACACAGTTTCTTCCTCAAGGTCCTCTGCTCACACCACACCTTCCCTGTAAACCTCATTCACAGAACTGGGAAAACTCAGTAGCTGTGACATTCAAAGAAGAATACTGAGGTCTTATCAAAAAGCAAGATCCATCATTCTGCTGTCTTCAAGAGACACATCTTGCCCAAAAAAGCAAACATTTTTTGAAAGAATAATGAGGTCTTTATTGTGCCTCAGACCCTTCATTCCCTCCACAGTATTCATCCAGTCGCTTTCCTGCAAGTATACCATGTGTGTTGGAAATTTCCTCTGAGACCAATCTCTCATTCATATCAATATCCATGCAGACCATATCAAATCAGTATCAAGCCTTTTCCCCTGAAGCAAGCGTTGGTTAACTTCTTGCTTTTAGTTAAGGATAGGCCCAATTTCTTCTCCTCCTCTTCCTCCTTCTCCTCCTCCAAACATTTCAATTCAATATTAGCACAAATGGAGAAGCATCTCGAAGAGACAATGAGGCAAGTTCTGGCTATTTTCCATGTGGGTGACACCTGTGTCTCCCAGAGGCTAGCCTGCATGAGGTATTATCAAACAAATGGCTCATAACTTGGTGGCTGATTATTCTCAAGTAAGAACTATCAAGAGTACAGTCAAATGCTACTTATCAACTTTTCCTAGGTAAGTGAATACTAGTATTCTCTAGTGGAAACAGAAGCTATCTGTGAAATAAATTAGGGAATATCAGACCACTATCCTGACTGATCAGTGAGTCATCTGTGGATATTCTTCCATTTTGAAACTTGACCAGGAAGAAAAATACCTCAAAACAAAGAAGCAGTTTTTTTTTTTCTTTAGGGGAAAACATAAAAGAATAACAGGTTGAGAATAAGAGTTGATTCAAAGTATTTCATTCGACCTTGGTCTGTCTATTAATGTTCATGACTAAATAAAATAATTAGAATAACTTCTCAAATGGGTACCCTGTAGAGGTCAAGCTCAACTAACACTGTTCTTAAAACTATTGGTCATCACATGGTTTTGGAAGTATAAACACAACTACATAGACATAAACATTTATGACTCTATAGACAATGCTTTATAACATAAATTAATATGTACCTATGACATATAAACCCTCAGCCTAATTTTAATTATGTTCTAAAATCTAAGTGCCAGTGATTGTACATAGAGATTCCCTTCTTGAATACTTGTTTGTTAAATATGTCATTTGAAATATGATGTAAAAATCAAGGTTAATAAATTCTTTAATAAAAAACTATTGGTCATCAAAATTATAATTTATTTCTGATTGAACAATTATCCATTGTGTGTCTCAAAGAACTTGACCCTATACATTTGCTAATGATTTAAAATTTCGACATTGTCTAGTACGCAACTTTCAGTTGTGACCAGCAGATGCCTTCACTATCATTAATGTTAGTAAGAATATTAGGTAATTGACAAACTATTATCAACACGAAAAACTTGGGTTTGCTTCTGAAGACTGGCTTAGAGGTACCCTGTAGACTCAGATAAGCAGTCCAGGAAGTTCTGTTTGGTAAGATTGTCTACAGATGGCCTAATAGCAGAGAACATGCTGAGAATTTAATGAATGTTTAATTTAAATTGGTGATCCTTACCCTGGCTTTATTTTGGATTCAGACATGTTTTCCTTTTAGATTCCCCAAAATATTCATAGACGTAGTATCAAATATTTGCTCCTCTGCCTCTCAAATAAAACTAAAATCTTGCTTAGTGGTTATTATATAGTTTATATATTATCAGTGGAAAAAAAACCAACTAGCCATGATTCCAATTACTGTCATTTAAATGAGGGCTGACAATATGTAATTTCCATGAACAAGAAATGTAAAAATGTAACAAGGAAAAGTTATATCTTGGATTTCTAGGGAAAAAAATGTAAAGAGCTGCTTGGTATTCAGTTCTGCATAGTACAATTATATAAGATTACTAGCAAGAAAACAAAGCAAGTGTAAGGTCTTTCCTATTGGGATGGAAAATTAGATCATTTGACATTGCCTTGGGATTTTAGATTATTTATAGTCATATAGTTTGTCAAAATGTGAACCTGACTCTGACTCTATATTCTTTAAAAGTAACTGGCAGACATTCATTAAATAACTAAAGTAGCAGGACTGTACTAGGATACTACAGGAGTCATAACAAATAGAATTTCTGACTTCAGAGAACTTACAAATTAGTGAAAGAGCAATCACATACAGAAATTATATAGTGATGTGGAAATAATTCATTTGGGGTTTTATTCATGATGTGTCAGGCTCCAGCACAGCTCTAAGCACAAAACAAAATCTACTTATCTTCTAGTTGTTCAGATTCAAAGTCTTAGATTCACCTCCCAGTCTTGTCTTACTACTTTCCTCACATCTGAGAAGTCACAATATCTGGCTGTGTCACCTTCAAAGTCTATCAACCCTCTGGCTACAAGTAGCTCCAAGCCACTACTGGCTCCAAGGCTCCACCTAGACTAACAAGCCAGTCTCCTAACTTGTCTTCTTGTTTCTTAATTCCTCTATTCTTTCAGTCTTATTTTTTTTTCCAATAGAGAAGTCCATGAAAAAAAATCCCATGAAATATTACAGTAAGAACATGTCTCTTCTTTGGTGAAATCCTTCAATCACAGTTTCCATTTGTCCCAAAGAAAATGCTAAGTCCTTTAGGATTTTGAAGGATCTGGCTTCCCTTGCCTCCAGGAACTCATTCATCCCCTGCTAAGTCTTTGTTTTGGTGACAACATTCATGTCATATCTACTTTCCTTCATACTACTATTTATTCCCTCACTTCCCTGAATGTTATGAAACATAATTTTTATGTGGTATATACCAAAACTAGCTCAGTGCTCAAAGACTGGTGATGACCTTTCAGAAATGCTATAAAAAGGAACTCCTTAAACAAACCTTTGCCAAAGCCTAGTGAGTGTGAGGCATGTAGACAGCAGAATTCCTAGGAATCCTTATCTATTGTGGAGAGATTAGGCTATACCTTGTTATACATAATGACAGTCTACACTTACTGTTAAGTAGATAAATATTGAATGGAGATAACAATGAATGCAAATATGAGTAAGTGAAAGAAAAGCCCTATCTGAGTCTGAAGTCAATTTCTCAATGCCAACAGGCAGAAGAGAATTTCAGGGTAAAGAATTGATAGTTCACACTGATCTAGACTTCAGTAGGGGAAGTAGTCTATCAGTGGAATCTATCAGGGTTGAGGGCAGGGAAGAGCCCTGTTCCAACCCACAGAGCTAGAAGTCTGGTTTAAGTTCTCAGGAAGAAAAATGGGAATTCTTCAATTCAGATAAATGTAAATGTGTTTTCCAGGCAAGGTAGCATAAAAAATTAAGTTCTTGTACCATCGCTATCATGACAGGACACTTTAGCCAGCTAGGGAACATTACACATACGAACTGCATGAAGACTAGGTTTTTTGTTTGTTGTTGTTGGGGTTTTTTTTTGCCAGTCCTGCGCCATGAACTCAGGGCCTGAGCACTGTGCTTGGACTTTCTCAAGGCTAGAGCTCTACCACTTAGGCCACAGCACCACTTCTGGCTTTTTTCTATGTATGTGGTATCAAGGAATCGAACCCGGGTCCTCATGCATGCTAGGCAACCACTCTACCACTAGGCTAAACTCCCGGCTCGAAGAGTAGGTTTTAATTTGAAATAAAGTTTCTGAGAATGGTCAGTATGAATGACAAGAAATATGAAGAACCTAAGTGCTGCTTTTTGGAGCTATGAAATATTTAAACTGTAGCTTTGAATATGGTTACCTGACTCTGTAGAACTTATAAGTCATATTCTGAAGGGATCCTGGAGAGCGGTTACTAATTTTAAAAGCCATAAGACTTGAGATAAAAATGCCTTATAGTAGCCCATAAAACTCTTGATGTCAGTCAGTAAAAAAGGGGGTGGGGGCATCATAATGATGTACCTAGCCTGGCTGATCAGGTGCTAAGAGAAAAAAATATTCTAAGGACATCACAGACATGTTGACAGAAAAGGATGTAAAACTGTCACCAATGCGATAACTAACTTAGTCTACCCCAATAATGTATATATAGGGAGGAAAAGCCAAAAGCAGGAAATAGGAACAGGAAATCAAAGCAGCAGGAGGAAGGAAAATGAACACATTAAGAATGGCCCAGTGAGTTTTGTGTAGCAGTTCACAGTGGGCAAAGGTGTGGAATCTATGGAAGCTGGGGCAGGAGCAGTCCTGATTGAAGGAGCTGAGCCATCTCACACTTCCCACGCTTCAGTACTTCACACCTACTGATGCTCTGAAGGCTCATAACAGGAGCCTTAAATACCATGATTCAGTGCTGTGTGATACAACACACCAAGGAAACCCTGGGTATACTATCACTTCTCTGTCAGGGAATATGTCCTCCCAGCAAGGTTTCTTATTTGTTCCCTGTTTTGACAAAGGAAACTTCCCAGGATAGTTCTGGCATAGTCTGTGGAATATTCCATTGTAAACTCCTTTGAATGTATGAAGGAAAGGATTTGAAAAATAGCATCGCTTGTCATTTAGCACTTTGCGGAACATCAGACAAGATACTTAGCTTCTTTTAGTCTAAATATTTGGATACATAATAAGTATTTGCATTTATTTTCGGAAAGATGCTCCTGTAGGTGTGCCTAGAAACCTGCACTGGCCTGAAGTGTTGTTTGTTCTCTCTCTTTGGTGCCCTTCAATGGGAAACACTTGTTCACTCTTGAATGACCTTGACATTTTAAAAGAATGCAGGCTGATTATTTGCAGGATAGCCTTCCATTTCCATTTGCTTGATAATTCCTGATGATTACATGTAGACAGTGCATTTGAGAAACAGGAATAGCTCTAGTGTGGGGTTCTGTCCTTTGCAGGGTGATCTCTTAGGATATACCTGATATCTCCTTGTATGATTACTGCTGGTCATTAATTCTGGACACTTGGCTAAGGTGATGCTATTTTCCTTTCTATGATTAATAAGTTCTATGGAAGATAGTTTGATATCATATGAATACCATGACAGCCAAATTTCTGAAAATTATGCAACTCTATTCTGTGGTCCAATTTATTTTCATGAATTTAAGCTTTCACAAATGTTTAATGTCTGCTTATATCAGTCACACGCAGTAGTTAGTCATGCTCCTTTCACTAAGGTGATGCTGTGCTGGCATTCTACTTTGCTTCCTTCCCTCATGCATGTAAAGAAGTGGGCTGTAATTTTCAAAGAAGATAATAAAATGTGTAACCTCATTTCTCAGCTAATGAGGCCCAGACCAGCCAATTGACTTGAGTTTGGTCAGACAGCTATGCAGAGGCAGACCCAAGAACAATCAATCAGGTGCTCACAGGAAAGCAAGGAAGGCAAAAGTCAATTGCGTGTTCTTCAACTATTTAAAGCCCTACAGGTTCACTTAAAGCATTCAAAGGCATATTCGCTAGGACCACTTTGGAAAACTATGAGATTCTAACACAATTACAGGAATCATACAGGTTCTGGTAAAAATATGCAGAACATCTTCCATCTAGCCGTTATAGCTAATGGGAAGTAAAATAGCTTGTTGCTACCCAGAAATTCTCCTTTTATGTTCTCTCCTCTTCTCCCCTTGCCTCCCAGTATATATGTCTGTCTGCCCTTAGTTTTCTTTTTTTGCCAGTCCTGGACTTGAACTCAGGACCTGAGCACTGTCCTTGAACTTTCTCAAGGCTAGAGCTTTATCACTTGGGCCTCAGCACCACTTCTGGCTTTTTCCTATGTATGTGGTACCGAGGAATCGAACCTGGGTCTTTGTGCATACTAGGCAAGCACTCTACCACTAGGCCAAATTCCCAGCCCTGTCTGTCCTCAGTTTTGCAAACAACTTGGTCATTCCAAAGGCAAAGAAGAAAAATCTAATCCCCTTGGGGACAGTCCAGAGAAAATCAACAATGGACTCCTAACCTCGAAATGCTATCTTCCTTACTCAACACTCTGTACCTGTTTAATCCCAATGTAATTCTTCTACATTATTTTACATTTGCGTAAAATAATTCTTTCATAACCATAATTTTACAGATCAAAAAAACCTGTTAACTGTTAATAATAATCTAACCTAGAGAAGCCCGGAATTAAGCAGCCTCTGAAATGCTAAGGTTTCTTTTCCAATATGGCTATGGGATTTAACAATAATAAGAACAATAGTTCTGGGTACCTGTAGCTTATACCTATAATCCTAGCTACTCAGGAGACTGAGATCTGAGAATCAGGGTCTGAGGCCAGCCTATGCAAACAAACCCAAGAGACTCTTATCTACAAACAATGAGTAAAAAAAGGCAGAAGTGGAGGCTTGGCTAACATGATGGGGTACCAGCCATGATCAAAAAAAGGCTGTGTGAGAGCCCTGAATTCAAGCTCTAGTACCAGGGGAAAGTAAAAAAGAATAACAGGCAGCCATTTCAGGAGTGAAGTTCTATTCTCAACCAGTATGCAGAACCCAGGATATCTGGGACTTTACCTTACTTGCTCTGCATTTTTATATGCCTTTGAAGAAGTAATGAAATTTCAAGCTTTGTTCAAACCTGTATCCCATCATTACACACTCCTTGGCCAAAGTTATGTTTAGATGGTATTTAAGAAGATATCAAAAGCTATGATTCAGAAGTGAGGCACCTAAAGATATTTCTGTACTGAATACATAGCATTACCACTTTTGCCACAGAAGAGCTTGTTTGCATTTAATGGTTTGTGAAAAGTTGGGTGCCAGTGAATCACACTTGTACTTTGAGCCACTTAGAAGACTGAGATTGTGACGATCAAGGCTCAAGGCCAGCCTGAGCAGAAAAGTTCATGAGACTCTTTCTAAACCAATAGCTGGGTGTGAGAGGTATCTGTATTATCCTAGCTACACAGCTAAGATAAAGAGGATCCTGGTGAGGGTCCAGGTCAAGCTGGGCAGAAAGGTCTGTGAGACTGTGTTTCAGTGGAAGAACCTAAGCAAGTCTAAGATATATGGACTGTATTCTAGAGGTGTGCTGAGTCAGGGAGACCTCCCTCCAAAATAATCATTTTAAGACCCTATCTCAAAAATTGGCAGTGGGAAAAAATAGGTTGGAGGTATGGCTCAGTGGCATCAGTTCAAACTTCAGATCTTTCAATTAAAATAATAGATTTGAAATAAAATAAGTCAAGCCTATTTTTAAAGCTCATAAAAGCAAAGATGTACATTGCCACAAACAGTAATTGGGCCTTAGAAAGTAGTGTGTATTGGAAGAGTTAGTACCATTAGTAAGAACGAGGGATGGAAGAGGGTCTGGTAGCTTTCATTTGAGTATTCACTGTGTAAAAGAAAAAAAACCCCACTATGTTATGTGCTTTCTATGTAATACCTCATTTAACCCTCGAGACAGTATTAGTGCTCTTTGTTTTATAAAAAAATTAGCATAAAGTAAACAAAATATTGAGATAGAGTCACGAATTCAATCTAAGGCTGCAATTTAGTGTGTGTGTGTGTGTGTGTGTGTGTGTGTGTGTGTGTGTATTCATGGCTGGCACTCTACCACTTGGACCACACTTCTAGTTCCATTTTTTGCCAGTCCTGGGTTTGAGCTCAGGGCCTGAGTACTGTCCTTGGACTTTCTCAGGGCTAGAGCTCTACCACTTGAGCCTCAGTACCACTTCTAGCTTTTTTCTATGTATGGGGTACCGAGGAATCAAACCCGGGTCTTTGTACATGCTAGGCAAACACTCTACCACTAGGCCAAACTCCCAGCCCTACAATTCAGTTTTATATGACTGCATACATAATTTTGGAGAGTTAAATCCTGTGGAATTATTATTAACTGAGTATACATATTCATTCATTCAGTTCTTTCAGATTCTTTTTATGGGTGAGACCTCCACTTATGTCAATCCAGATTGGTTGTCTGAATTTTCCAACTAAAATGTAAGTTCCATAAAGACAAAGAATTTATCATCTCATCCTGCCATATCCTAGGGCCTTAACTGAGCTAGGCATTTTCACTGTATCTCTATCTCTATTTATCTATTTTTCATGTTACATATACGATAATGGTTTCAATTAAGTTTCTTGAGTCTCTTAGGAAGATTAAGCAGAGATATTTGAACTCATGGCTATTGAAAAATGTACCCGTGCTTAGTTGAGATATTTAAAATAATTTTATTACATATATATTTTCTGAAAAGGCATTATAATTATGTTCCTAGTTCCTAACAACTTAAAGCAATAAATAATTCATAAAATATTAGAGATAAAAAATTTAAAAAGTTGGACACTGGCATCTCAAGACTATACTTCTAGCTACTCAGGAAGCTGAGATCAGAGGATCAGTGGTTTGAAACTAGCTTGGGCAGTAAATTCTGAGATTCTTATCTCCAATGGACCAACAAAAAGATTGAAGGGAGCTAAGGCTCAAGTGGTAGAATTCCAGCCATGAGAGAAAAAGACAGTGACCAGGTCCTGCATTCAAGCCCCAGCACACACCCACATACACACACACCCACCTCCCACCCCAACACACAAATTACTTCGGGTAACATCCTACATTTCTGTATTACATTCTCACAGGAACCTATATGTCCTGAACATTGAAGGATTGCTTGTTTAAATAATCAAGGTACTAAGAAATGAAGGTTAATGAATTTCCTACAAATCCTGTTATTTCTGACCTCCCTTTATCCTTCCTCTCCCCACTGAGTTCTCTAGAACTACGTATAAAACTCAAGAAAAAAAAAACTTGTGGGTATAAATGACTACCTTGGCCACTTGCATTATGCCATGTTGCTAAGAAGGTAAAGAGAAGGCATTACAATTGCCATGCTTCATGGTCTATGAGTCTTAACTTCGATATTTCAAGGAATTTGTAGGATCTTTACTTTTTACAGAAAATATAGTTTTTAATGAGAAAAAAAAACCCTGGTCTCTATGAGAATCCTAGATAATTTGGTAATAATGGGCTAAAAAGAAGACATATTATTTAAGTCTGTTGTGGGCTTAGTCACTGTTGCTGAGCTCTTCAACTCAAGGACAGTGCTGTACCACTTTGAGCCACAGCACCCCTTTCAGTTTTCTGGTGATTAACTGGAGATAAGAATCTCATGGACTTTTTTC
The DNA here is from genome assembly GCF_031878675.1 of Megascapheus bottae. Taxonomy (NCBI): domain Eukaryota; kingdom Metazoa; phylum Chordata; class Mammalia; order Rodentia; family Geomyidae; genus Megascapheus; species Megascapheus bottae. Next base: position 17,573,499 of record NC_143514.1, read on the forward strand.
CTCGAGCTGGCTTTGAACTGTGATCCTCAGATCTCAGCCTTCTGAGTAGCTAGTATTACAGGCATGAACCACCAACTCCCAGCAGATACATAAAATTTTAAGGCAACTCAAATGCTCTACATAAAGTTTGTTCTTACTACTTTGACTGCACAGCCTTGGGTTTATATTATTGATCACTGAGAAGAGTGACTATAGAGCTCCTCAAATGTGACAAGTTACTTGTATATTTTACTTGTAATAAAATGCATGAAATCTTACTATCTTTGGAACTCTGAGCATGACCTATTTCTCTTTTAGTATGTGCATTTAGAGAAAAACAATAAGGAAAGGTTATATTAAACTGATGCAAATTCTTTTTTCAAATGCTGCCAAGTCTCCCAGTTTTGCTTACGCTAAAGTTTTCATTTCTCTCCCCCAAACAGGTTTATTTATTTATTTTTAAAAGCAAGACAAAGGAGTGAAACCATTCTTTCTTTACAGTGTTTTTTGTCAGTGGTCTCTTCATGTGCTGCATCTACCTTCTTGGAAGATGCTGTCACTTTAATGGTGAGAGGAATAAAAAGTTTTCACTTGGATCCACACTTGAATTATGAGGTGGTTTTACTTGGGTGTTTTTCTGTCCTGATTGCTTATGGCAGAGTGTTCACTGACAGGAAGTGGTAAATGCACATTTTACAAATATTGTCATCTGAGAAAATGATAGTCACTTCACAAATTCTGAATATAGTCACTGACACATATCATAAGTGGGCTCAAGATTCTAAGCTAACCAGAGAGCTTCGTTAAATTCTACTAAAGAAAAAGTATTATGCAAATTTTAAAAGAGCTTGGCTGGCATAAAAGCTATTGAACAGTATAAAATTTAATGTAATCAGGTACCCCTTTACGTTTCTGATGGCTACTGAAAGGCAAACATAAGTTTCTAAGTTTGACACAAATTCCTATAAACAGACACATTTGTAAACTTGATGAGGGCCTGGATTCTGCTTAGCTCCACAAAACTATCCTTGCTCCATGCATTAGCATATTAATTGGTTACATTTCAAAGTTTCAGATGAAGATGTTAAATGTTATTTTGCCTCCAACCCTGAAGTGACAGGAAATAAGTTTCCTCAATTACAGTACTCACAGCTGCTGGCCGATCCATTACCCCTGGGTCCCGCTGCCTGTTCTGGCTCCTTGTATGGAAACTGTAGCGTCGTATCTAAGGTTCGGAAGCCTTCTTTAAGAGAATGGTGCTTGTAGTACTCCACAAGTTCCTTTAGAAAAATAAAAAGAATCAAAGATCATATTTGATAAAGATACTTTTGTGCTCAAACACATAAACTAGATGGTGCTTAATTACATATGAAATACGGATGATCAATTTAATGCTCAACTTTCCAGATAGGAGACTAAGTAAACATGAAGCTCTTCTCACTTTCTGGATGTACAGGATGCCTGCCTGTCCTTGTGACTCAGACATTTCTAACATGAGTTACTCTCTACTGTTCATCAATACAGAACATCTGATTAGTCTTCAGTCAGATGTGACAAGGGAAAAGAAGCCATACTAAGCCTCAATTTCAGGGCAGTAATTATTGTTGTTATGTATGAAATACTTGCCTTTCTAAACAAATAAATAAAAGGAACAGCTGGTTGCTTAATATATAGCAATTTCTACTTTTCCTGCATTTTCATTCAATGTGGCAGAATACCAGACTTGACAATGAATATGCTTCTCCATGGTAAACACAAGTTGATGAAGCACAGATGCTTCTCAATATTTTTAGTTGATGATGAAAAGTGTTCTCCCTATCACCTGGTACTTACAAATAGCAGTAATGGGGTTCTTTGTAATGTTCGCTTATTAATATATTTGCTTCAATACTTCCAAATTTAATGTCAGAAGTGCCCCCACCATCTTATTTAAACTCAAACTTGAGGACAATATTTGTTTTACAAATTCATTCCAAATTCTGCAAAAATCTGAACCCCTGTGCTGCAAACTAAAGTTGAATAATCATTCATAATGAACAAATGGATCCTATTACAGAAGAATATTGTAGTAATAGTTTGCTATAAATATTTGCAAAAAAAGAAGCAAAATCATTTTAACCTAATTATTCAGTTTTTCTATTACACTACCTTTTAAATAAATAGTGAAAGAGCAACTTGTTTTTTTGTCGATCATGGGACTTGAACTCTGGGCCTGCATGTTGTTTCTGAGCTCTTCAGCTCAAGGCTACCACTATACCCCCTTGAGCTTCAGCACTATTTCCTGTTTTCTGGTGGTTAATTGGAGATAAGAGTCTCATGGACTTTAGTGCCTGGCCTAGTTTTGAACTGCAATCCTCAGATCTCAGCTTCCTCAGTAGCTAGGATAACAGGCATCAGCCACTACACTCGGCTGCAACTTGTTTTTGTTTGTTTTCTGTTTTTGTTGTGTTTTCTTTATTGTAATTAATAAAAGGGATATATGATATTTGCCAGATAGAAGGTGCATTAATTCACATACATTGATACCCTTCCATATGTCTTGGTACCCATTACCCTCCCCCCCAACCCCCCACCCTTCTTGGTTTTCCCCCCTTCCCTATCAAATTTCAAATATCCAAATACAAATAAATTCAATATATCAGATAACAAAGTGAGATATTGTAACAATATGAGATACCCAAGGGACAGCAAAGTAGATGAGAGATAACATAGTACATTAAGGACAACAATCATTCGTTATATGGCTTTTGTTTCTATATCCTGGAGGTCCTTTCAATTAGCTTCATACTATATGGCCTTATGTATCAAGATTTTGCTCTATTGCAAATCTCTGCTAGTAGAGCCCAAGGTTTCTACTGATTATGACGAATGAGGGAAACCATTGAGCCTAAGTTCCTTTCATTCTGACTTACTTCACTTAATATGATTTTTTCTAAGTCTTTCCATTTCCTAACAAATGGGATGATGTCATTTTTTCTGACAGCAGCATAGAATTCCATTGTGTACAAATACCACAACTTGGGTTTTTTTTTTTGCCAGTCCTGGGCTTGAGCTCAGGGCCTGAGCACTGTCCTTGGACTTTCTCAAGGCTAGAGCTCTACCACTTGAGCCTCAGCACCACTTCCGGCTTTTTTCTATGCATGTGGTACCGAGGAATCGAACCCGGGTGTACGTGCATGCTAGGGAATTACTTTAAACACTAGGCCAAACTCCTGGCCCCACAACTTGTTGATCCATTCATCAACTGAAGGACATCTAGGTTGGTTCCATATCTTTGCTATGGTGAATAATGCTGTAATGAACATTGTTGTGCTAGTGGATTTAGTATGCCCTTCTTTCTGGATGGTTGGGTAAATGCCAAGTAGTGGAATTGCTGGGTCATAGGGGAGTTCTATGTTTAGCCTTTTGAGGCACTGCCACACTGCTTTCCATAGTGGTTAAATGAGTTTGCACTCCCACCAACAGTGTAGTAGTGATCCCTCCTGGCCACATCCCCTCCAGCATCTGTTGTCATTCGTTTTCCTGATCCTGGCCATTCTAGCTGGAGTGAGGTGGAATCTTAGAGTTGTTTTGATTTGCATTTCTTTTATGACCAGAGATGTTGAGCATTCCTTCATGTGTCTATAGGCCATTTTTGTTTCTTCTTCAGAGAAGACTCTTGTTACTTTGGAGATTAGTTTTGGAGTGATTCAATTTTTTGAGTTGTTGATATATTTTAGATATGAGGCCTTTGTCCATTGTTTGGTTGGTGAAGATCTTCTCCCACTCTGTAGGCTTCCTAATTAATTTACTAGCTATGTCCTTTGCCATACAAAAGCTCTTCAGTTTAATGCAGTCCCACTTATCCAGCCTTTCTCTGATTTGTTGTGATTCTTGGTCCTTATTAAGAAAGTTTCGACCTGTGCCAAGGAGGCCTAGTGTATTTCCTATTCCTTCTTGTAAAGTTTTCAGTGTGTCAGCTTTTACCTCCAGGTCTTTGATCCATTTGGAGTTAATTCTAGTGCAGGGTGACAAACAAGGATCCAACTTTAGTTTTCTGCAGGTGCATAACCAGTTTTGCCAGCACAACTTGTTGAAGAGGCTGTCTTTCTTCCATTCTATTTTTTTGGCTCCCTTGTCAAAGATTGGGTGGCAATAGGTCTATGGTTTAATATCTGGGTCCTCAGTTCTATTCCATTGGTCTTCAGGCCTGTTCTTGTGCCAGTACCAAGCTGTTTTGAGAATTATAGCCCTATAATAGAGTCTAAAGATTGGAATTGAAATTCCTCCAGCGCTGTTCTTTCTGCTAAGAACTGTTATTGCTATAGAGGGTCTTTTATTATTCCATATGAAATTCTGAATTGCCTCTTCTATGTCTTTAAAGAATGCCATTGGGATATTGATGGGTATTGCGTTGAATTTGTAGATAGCCCTTGGCTATCATTTTCAAAATGTTGATTTTTCCAATCCAGGAGCATGGGAGGTTTTTCCATTTCCTTAGTTCTGCTTTAATATCCTTTTTTAGGGTTTTAAAGTTTTCATCAAAAAGGTCCTTTACATTGTTAGTTAAGCTAATTCCTAGGTACTTTATTTTCTTTGAGGCTATTGTGAAAGGAGTTGCTTTCCTGATTATTGCCTCGTTCCTCTCACTGTTGGCGTAAAGGAAGGCAGTTGATTTTTGACGGTTAATTTTATAGCCTGCTACCCTTCCAAAGTTTTGAATCAGCTCAAGGAGCTTGGGAGTAGAGTCTATAGAATTCTTTAAATACAGAATCATGTCATCTGCAAAGAGGGTTGGTTTTGCTTCCTCTTTCCCTATTTGGATCCCCTTTATGCTTGCTTCTTGCCTTATTGCACTGGCTAGGAATTCTAATACTATGTTAAAGAGGAGTGGAGAGAGTGGGCATCCTTGTCTCCTTCCTGATTTTAGAGGGAATGGCTTTAGATTTTCACCATTAAGTGTAATACTAGCAGTAGGTTTCTCATACATAGCCTTTATTATATTGAGGAATGTTCCATGGATTCCTAGTTTCTCCAGAGCTTTTAACATAAAGGGGTGTTGGATCTTGTCAAATGCCTTTTCCGCATCTATTGAGACAATCATGTGATTTTTGTCCTTGCTCCTATTGAAGTGTTGAATTATATTAATTGATTTGCGTATGTTGAACCAGCTTTGCCTCCCTGTGATGAATCCTGTTTGATCATAGTGTATAATTTTTTTTGATGAGCTGTTGTAGACAGTTGGCCAGTATTTTGTTGAGAAGTTTTGCATTGATATTCATCAAAGAAATAGGTCTATAGTTCTCTTTCTTTGATGAATCTCTGTCTGGTTTGGGGATGAGGGTTATACTGGCTTCATAGAATGAGTTTGGTAAAGAACCTTCATTTTCAATTTCGTTGAAAAGCTTGAGGAGTATTGGTGTGAGCTCTGCTTTGAAGACCTTATAGAATTCAGCTGTGAATCCATCTGGCCCTGGGCTTTTCTTAGGTGAAAGTTCTCTTTTAGCCATTTCTATTTCAGAGCTTGTAATAGGCCTGTTGAATTGGGTTAGTTCTTCTTGGTTCAGGGTGTGTATGTTAATATTTGCTAGGAGTTCATCCATTTCTTGTAGATTCTCAAATTTGTTGGCATAAAGGTTTGAGAAGTATTCCCTCATGATATTCTGGATCTTGGTAATTTCTGTCGTGATATTACCATTTTCATCTGCGATTTTGTTTGTTTTGATAGGCTCTCTTCTTTTTTTGGTTAAGATTTGCTAAGGGTTTGTCAATTTTGTTAATTCTTTCAAAGAACCAACTCTTTGTTTTGTTGATCCTTTCTATGGTTTTTTTTGGATTCCAAATCATTTAATTCTGCTTTGATTTTAATAATTTGCTTTCTTCTACTGGGATTAGGGTTGGTTTGTTGCTCTTTTTCCAGGAGCTTAAGGTGAGACATTAACTTGTTGGTTTGCGATTTTTCCAACTTATTGTAGGCACTCAGTGCTATCAATTTTCCTCTGAGTACTGCCTTTGCTGTGTCCCAAAGGAGTTGGTATTTTGTGTGCTCCTTATTGTTAAATTTCATAAACTGTTGGATTTCTGTTCTGATCTCTTCGATGACGCATTGGTGATTCAACAATGTGTTGTTCAGTCTCCATGAGTTACAGGGTTTTCGTTGGTGGAGATGTGTGTTCAGTTCCAATTTGATGCCTTTGTGACCTGAGAGTGTGCGTGGAATAATTTCAGTGTTTCTGAATTTGTCCAGGTTTGTTTTATGGCCTAAGATGTGGTCTATTTGGGAAAATGTTCCATGTGCTGCTGAGAAAAATGTATATTGTGTTGTTGCTGGGTGGAATATTCTGCAGATGTCTGTTAGATCTAGTTGGTCTATATAGTTGTTCAGTTCTAAGGTTTCTCTGTTGAGTTTTTGCCTTGTTGATCTGTCCAAAGGTGAGAGTGGTGTGTTAAAGTCACCAACAATCACTGTGTTTCACTCTATGTATGGTTTCAGTGAAAGTAAAGTTTGCTTGATGAAGTTCAGAGCTCCGGGATTGGGTGTGTAAATATTTAGGATCGTTATGTCTTCCTGGAGGAAAGATCCCTTTAGTAGTATGTAGTAACCTTCTTTGTCTTTTCTCACTAATTTTAGTTTGAAGTCTATTTTATCTGATATGAGGATGGCAACTCCAGCCTGTTTATGGGGACCGTTAGCTTGATAGAGTTTATTCCAACCTCTCACTTTCAAAAGATGATTGTTTTTTTGGGTAAGATGTGTCTCTTGAATACAGCAGAATGATGGATCTTGCTTTTTGATCCAACAAGACAGTCTATGCCGTTTAATTGGAGAGTTAAGTCCATTGATATTGAGAGTTAGGATTGAGAGATATTTATTAGTTCCTACCATTTTTAAAAGCTTTTTTAGGGCCTGTGTCTTGACAGTTCTTGTGGTCCTTAGATGGTATGCTGTTTAGGTGCCATTTCTTTCCCTATATTGCATTTATTTTGGTTTTCTATGTATAGAACGTCTTTCAGAATTCTCTGTAGTGTTGGTTTTGTTGCTACATATTGTTGCAGCTTTTCCCTGGAATGGAATGTTTTTATTGTTCCCTCAGTTATGAATGAGAGCTTAGCTGGATACAGTGTTCTTGGTTGGTAGTTACTTGACTTCAGGGCATGACATATATGCTTGCAGTCACTTCTTGCTTGCATGGTCTCTGCTGAGAAATCTGGGGTTATTCTGATTGGCTTGCCTTTATAGGTTACTGAGCCCTTTTCCCTGGCTGCCTTTAAGATCCTTTCTTTGTTTCTATTGATCCAGTTCGGATTATGGTGGACATTTGCTGGAGTTCGGTCACCTTTTTATTTGGGGAGTCTATGAATCCATCCATTTTTCTTTGAAAAACCTTTATTATGGCCTCCTTTATGGCTTCTTCTTTTTCACTTATCACCTTGTTTATGGTTTCCTCTTGTTTAGCTATGTCTCCCTTCCTTATCTCTTTCTTTATATTTTCACATTTTTCATTAATGATGTTTAGCAATTGCATTTGTATAGCACTTGGAAGAGTCTCCTCTAGGTTTGCCAGTGACTGTTCCATTGTCAGTTTATATTGGGTGGGGGATGTTGTTTCTTGATTTGACATTTTTCTTGAGTTTCTCTTTCTGCCCATTCGAAAATGGGAGCAAGATTAATACTAAATACGATTATAGTTTTTCAGATATAACCAACCTAGACCTCTGTAGCTGGCAGACACTAGATGTTCACAATTTTTGATTGGTGTTATCACTCTTTCTTTTTGTGCACTTACAGACTAGTCTAATACAACCACTAATAAGCGATTTATACCCAAAACAATAAGCCTCTCAATCCAATCCCTATTGTCTTTAAGTCCCTGTGAGCCTAGAGTATAATTGAACACCTAGATATACAGTATTGCTCAACAGCCATCAAGTATAGATCCATGCATTATAAGGGTTTAAAAACGAACAGAGGACCAGAGACAGAAAAATAGAATGAGAGAGGTCAGGGGAGGTACAAGAGGATTAACATAGGAGTGTAAGATTATTATAGTAATGAAGAAAAGGTATAGTGTAAGGATAACTGACCTAAGTTGGTAAGTAGGTAGCATATTTGAGTACAAAGTTTGGAAAGTATTAGAATAAAACTTATGTGTTGCTGCACGACTAGCTCTCAGCCCAACCAGTGGCCTCACAGTGGGCCATGGGATGGATCTGAGAGCTTCAGGCTGAGCGTGCTGGGCAGACGTTTTCCTGTGCTGCTTCCAGGGGCGGCCCCCAGCCAACAAGGGTCTGGGGTTTGAGAGTTTCCAGGGGCTCTAGGAAGGACCAGCAAGAGACTGCTCTGTTCCCAGGGGCGGTGTCCAGCTGAAGATGTGGGCCCCAATGGCGGAGCCGCGCCTTTCTGATTCTCAGAAGGCGAGCTTGGCTGCTTGTTGGCCCTTCAGATCCCTGCTGTGTTTCCACTGCTTTGTCAGAGAGTCTGTGACTGTGGGGGGCCCCTCGGTGGGTGCTGTCTTGCTCAGGATTCCCAGCTGGAGGATGCCCCGCTCAAGAATTGAGGGGGGACAAATGCTGGCTCCTATTTTCCCGCACACCCCACCCGCTGCTGTAAGGAGGGTCTGTTTTTTTTTTTTTAAAGGAAATCACAGGAAACAGCTCAAGACTGTGTTTGTTTTTGTTCTGTCATGTTTTTGTTCAAAGTTCTTAAGGCAACTCAATGGGACAAAAAAAAAATCATCCAAAAGATGGGAAAGAGAATCACCAATGATTCATTACTTACAACTAAACTCAGATCTATGTTGTGGACTGCATTGTACTAGGAAGGCCCGGGTCACAAAGAATGTGAAGAGAAGGTACCTGGCCTGTAGAAGGAAAAGCTTATGGCAGCTCTAACGCATGAGAGGGGACTGCCTTTGGCATGTGTGTTCAAATTGAAGATCAGATGAAATTTGAAGAGTCAGGAATGAGGGAAGTATATTAGGCTGAAACAGATCCTTCATAAAGAAAAAACAGTATAGTTTGCCTAAATCCCTAGACAGAGATGTCTTCAATTTCCACTCCTATAAAATGGGAACAGTCACCCCACAGACTATGATAAAGAACACACACAGTGGCCACCTGTGGTTCACTCCGGTAATACTAGCTGTTTAGGAGGCTGAGCTCTGAGGTTCAAGATTCAGAGCCTGCTGGGGCAGACAAATCTGAAATTCTCTTACCTTCAATTAACTAGGAAAAGAAAAAAAGAAAAACTGATAGTAGAGGCAAGAGGCATGGTTCAAGTGGTTAGAAACAGATCTTTAGCAGAAAAAAAATCAAGCAAATAGGCAAGGCCCTGACTTCAAACTCCAAAACACACACACACACACACACACACACACACACGAGAACAGCATATACAGTGAGTGCCCAGTGCACATAAGTAATGGTAAGTCACTATGATCCGAAGGAAGCAGCCCTTCTTTTGGCTATCACAATCTCAATTCAAGAACCCCGTGAGATGATGGGTTTCATCTGCATTTAATACTTGCATCTCAGTGAGGCTGAGTGACTGAATGAAGTCACTACTAGGGTCTGTCTCCAAAGATACTGTTTTGAACTATACCAATTGAGCAGCACACCGTAACTTGGAAATACAAACATATTTCAAAAAAGAAAAAGGAGGCAAAGGAAAGCATTACTTGTTTGCTAAGTGCCTATGATTTGCCAAGGGACTTTTTGGGCTTAAGATTTAAGCTGTTTACATGCATTATAACTTCCTTTAAAAACATATCTTCCTTGATTCCTTCCTTGAGCCCAGATTATAAGATTCCTTGATGAGAGAAAGAAATGTTTAATGCAAAGACAAAAAGAAACAAAATACCAGGAAAAAAGTTCATATGGAACAAATGGCTTTAACCACCAGATTATGGCATTTGTAGTATGACAATTTTAACGTAGTTGCAAAGGCTTGGTTAGGAGTTAAATTCTCCTCAGTACTCAATGTTACCACCAATGCTTTTCTTGAGACAAAGCAAAAATAAGCTAAGGACCCTAGAAGAACTCTATATATTTATACATTGTGTAGCTGATACAAATGCTACCCAAGAGTGGTTCTTTTCATTTTGTCAAGTAAAATGTGTTATTTTTTTGACAATATGAAAATAAACCTGAAAGGAATTAAAGGCCAATAATAGCATTGAACTTCAGATGGATTTTATCAGAGCTAATATATACTTTGTGAATTTTGTTATGAATTACAATTATCTTGTGAAGTTAGCTGGAAACTATAGCATTATTATAGTGAAAAGGGGATTTGATGATCATTTAATATTCATCCCCTTCCCCCAATTATTTTTCTTTGTGTCAGTACTGGGGTTTGAACACAGGTCCTGGGCATGATCTCTTAACTTTTCTGCTCAAGGTGATACTCTACCACTCGAGGTACAGCTCTGTTTCTAGCTTTTTGGAAGTTAACTGGAGATGAGAATCTCACATACTTCTCTGCTGGGGCTGGCTTCTAACTATAATCCTCACATTTTAGCCTCCTAAACTAGGATTTTAGGCCCACTGGTGCCTGGGTCTCCTCTGAAATTTTTATAGAACTAAAACTGACTTTCCCATGCCATAGGTTTATACAGCTTATTAAACTGCCAAATATTCTTTAACAGTTCACTAAGCAGGAAAGGTATTTTAGTTCCATTTCCCCCCAGTATTAACAAGGATCTTTCTAACTTGTTTCTGAGTAGAATTAAGTAGGGCTACCATGGCTTATTTCCAATGAATAGCTTTATGCTTCCAATATTCTAGTCTAATCCATCCACGGCTTCAATAGTCATTGACCTTCAGGTACAACAGGATATAAGAGGACTCTGAACAAAAGAAATCACTCAGCTCCCCTTATCTCATGCTGACACTGTCGTGTCAACAATTCAAATCTCTGAAAAATAATGAGTGCCAGCCAGTCAGTGCAATTTCCAAGGAAACAGGTGAGGAAGATTGCTTACAAGGGGCATTTGGACGTGGGTTGTGTGGCACACATGGAAATGAGAACAAAATTAATTCCTTGTAATCTGGAATCAGAAATTCATTTAGGATTTGCATTTAATGACTAAGAAAAACAAAGATTCTGATTAGCCAAGCTGTTGAAATCCAAGAGGAATAAGGTTTGGTCCCAAGTACCTGAGGCCAATTTTCTTTTGCAGAAACTTGGCTAATTTTAAAATGAGCTTCTGACTTGGCTTGGAGTTTATATTCATTGCAGAGAAAATTTTATCCCAGGCTACTATGTGATTTCCAAGTAAAAGGAGAGACGTTTCATACTAATGATTGTGGGATACTGAACTAACTGTGAAAAAAAGTAAAAGTAATTCAGATACAGATTCTGCCCTTTCCTTGTCAGGGAAACAGTGATTTGATGCTGTCATGATAAATGCTACTTCCTAAGGGTTGGAAGAGCTGATCTGAAGGAGCCCTACACATCCTAACTTTCCCTTTTCTCCCAAAGAGTCTGGGGCTGGTGATGAGACACTCCTTCTGAACAAATGCCATGAAAATTCCCAGCTTAGATTCTAGGGACAGTACTAGAGTGTATGATTCTCAGCATATATATATTTACTCATGCATCAGCTTTATTAGACCACTTGAGTCCTTTCTACACACTCCAAAAACACAGTGATTGGATCTTTTGGACAAGGCTCATAAATGTGTTCAACAAATGACTAGAAAAAGACAAGGAAGGGATAGCGTACTAGTTCAGTGGCTTCTTCATCATTCTTCCTAATTAACTGCTGAATGGAACACTGGGACTTTACTGGCACTGATGATTTTTATAGCCTCTTATTTGTGTGTCTGTCCTTTTGTCCGTCCGTCCTTCCTTCCTTCCTTCCTTCCTTCCTTCCTTCCTTCCTTCTTTCCTTCCTTCATTCATTCTTTCCTTCCTTTCTTCCCTCCTTCCTTTAATTACATTTTGGTGCTTACATTTTCATTTTAGTTTCACAGGAGTGTTTCTGTTCATCTGTTTTTCCTCCAAATATTTATCATTACTATTATCATTATTACTTTTAGTAGTTGTACAAGTAGTTGTACATATTGTCACCACCCTTGAATCCACTCTGATAGGTGCTTCTCTACAAAAGATCCTCTACAAATACCTTTAATAAGGGCATTTCTGAGGCTTCACTTACACCCAGTTAAATGGAGCTTAGTTGACCCCAGCAACCAGGGATTGAAATTTTCTTTCCAGATAGCCAATGCAGATCTTTTTAATGCTCTCCAGTACCAATTGTTTGAATTGGGGGTCTCTGCTGCTTTTACTCTTAATCACAGCTGTTCATGTAGATAGGAACTCAAGGATCCATGTCTCTCAGTCTAGGTCACAGTGACTTTTTACAGCTAACTTTCACTGCTGAAGAACTTCCTTGAGCTGAACCAAGGTGAAACAAAGCTGAATTGATCAGCCTTTTTCAGTGGCCATTCCTTTCATCGTCTTGGCTTGGCCTTTTCTGATGGGAGCTACTTTTGCCACTTTCAAAGTCTAGAAAGCTGGCAGTCATCTTTGGCCCTTAAGTATTTTTTTTAAGTGTCATATTAACTCCACTACTGTGGAATAGCCTCATTACTGTCCAAGGAGGTTCTGCAGGTGAAAGCTCAACTGGCATGTCTTGCAGAGACATGAAGTAGCGCTCTGTGCATGCTTTCATCCTGTCTCAGCTGTGACCGTCACTCATTATCTGTGCATCTGCTTCTACCTCCTTCCCAAGTTTTCATTTCCAGAAGAACCTCCTCTAGTCTCAACCCCATTGCATAGGGGGCTGAAGTTATCTCCAGCTAGAAAGAGGATCTGTAACCATACAGATTAATTCCATTTTCTTTCAGTTCATAAGGCTTTCATTTCTTTCACATCCTGATCTGTCTTGAGGCACTTTTAAAGTTTTAAGCTGTTCTATTTTGCGATGGTCTCTTATTCAGTTTTAACTGCCATGTTGACATCTGTGATGTGATTTCTGGTGTATTTCAGTGCAATGCAGTTTGCATCATTTGATTGACAGTCTAATCAAAGAATGGCCCTTTTCAGTGTCACTCAAAGTGCTTAGCAGATACAATATGTGTCTTTGTGTCATATATCCAAATTATGTATTAGCTCAAGAAAATACACTTGAAAAGTAGATTGGGAACACTTAAGAAAATAAGAAAATTTCTTCTCTTAATGCATATACAATTATATACATATACATGCATACATAGTTTATGTGACATATCTCTAATATTCTTATCTAATAATATAATTATTACATTGTAGTACTTTAAATTGTGGAATTCACCCCTACAATAGGACAATATAGTTTCCATTTAAATAAAAATTTCCTATGAAGCTGGGTGCTTGTGGTCTACTGTAATCCTAGCTTCTCAAGAGACTGGAAGCTATGGATCACATTTCAAAGACAGTCTACTTAGGAAAGTCTATGAAATTCTTATTTCCAATCAATTGACAAAACAGTGAAAGTACAAGTATGGTTCAGGGTATAGCACCCTAGTCTTGACAGAAAAATCTAGATAATAGTGTAAGGCTATGAATGCGTTCAAGCCCCAATACTGGCATACACACACACACATGCATGCACGCACACACACACACACACACACACACACACAAACACAATCTTATGAAATACCAACAGTTGTGTGTGATAACATATTACCTTATTGATATTTAATTTTCCAAGATAATGAATGAAAATCATTTAAAACACTTTTCAATCTGACTTTGTATTATATTCTGTAGTAATCTAAATGTAAGAGGTATTTTATTAATTATAACATCATAACTTATACTTCCTATGACTGAATAAGGAGACAGAGACAAAAAAAAGAAAAGGAGGCCCAAATTAAGTATTTTCCACATGCTATTCAAAAACACAAGTCAAAATCCACATAAATAACTAAAAGTTGGTATTTCAATTTGTCATTGGTTTAAGAATCACAAAGAATACAGATTAAAACATTATCACAAACATAAAAATCTAGTATGTAATGAAAAAATCTGAATTGTGTAATCTAAAACATGACTAGATTCCTTAAAGTAAGAATTTTTATGATTCTGCTACAAAATTATGTTCCTATCTTAAGAACTTTTCAGTGAACAAAATTTTCAAGGAACTCTAGAGTTAAAGCGGCATTTCTAATAGCCAAATAGCTGGGTATCATAGATTGAAAATAATCAATGCTTACCATTAAACTTTTAAATTTTCTATTTTCTGCAATGTGAAAAAAGCCATCTCTTGTTAAAATCTTGATGTGCTTTGCTTCATTATTGTACCTGTGGGCAGTGAATAACTTATGAATATAAATGTGTTTTTAATCAGTAGAAATCAATAATTACCAGAGGGCATGCCCCAATAACATCATAAGAATTAATTCTGAAGACAAAATATATACTTGTGCCAATACAACAGTGACAGCTAATTAACAAAATATATTTATTAGTTGAAGGTACAACCAATATTTGTAGTAAGAGAGGGATTGGATTTTTCCTAATCATGATGCTTAATTTACTTAATAAGTAAAGTCTGAGAATGCAGGAAAAAGCAAGACAAAAGTCTATTATTTTATACTCTAAGAATTTACTAGAACTATACACACATCAACGCCACAAAATTCAATGTTATGAAAGATATCTAATGTGCCAATTAGCAGCCCATAACACTTATTACTGTTTTTTCTAACAGATATTTTCAAGTATTAATGAACTGTCTGGATAGATGCATTATTTTTGCTGCAATTAGAACCTTGGTTTTCAACTTCAGTGTTACACATGTCAGATGGTCGATGCAATTATGAAAACAGAAAATCTATTTCTGTAAAAGTACTTGTCCTACTTACTTAATGCTAATTGCATATTCTCCTGACTCTTTGGTCCTGTGCCTCACAAGGTAAGTACTATTTACCCTATTAATAAGTTCAGTTTCTGCTTGCAATCTTTCCATTGCTCCAGCATACCTATAAGAAACAACAGCACAGAGAATCTCAATTAATATACCTGGAAGAGAATGGAAGCTAAACATAAATATCTGTCACAATTCTCATTTAGTAGCAACCCTAAGCTGTTTTTATTGGTCTATCCTCTAATTGTATTGCTTAAAAGATTAGATTCAGAAAAAAATCTCTTTGAATATGTCCAAACACGAATGCTCTCCAAAACTAACCACAGCTAATGGAACATTACCTAATATACAGGAAGCAACCAGCAAATATTTACCAAATAACTAAACAACAAAGAGAGGTGTTAATAGGTGCTAGATCAGAAAGACAGGTAAGGAAAGTTTAGGAACAGGTAGAAAAAAACACTTTCAGGAAGAACTGTCCTGCATGAGACATTAGACAGACATCTATATAGACATATACGCATATCCATGTACATACAGACACACAACCCGCTCAAAAAAAATTCCACACACAAGGTTCACCTTCCTCAATGTATACTATGAAATGTCTTTTCAACATCTTTAGAAAAGTTCTAAGAAACATTTAAATAAAAGTTAAGAAACTATCAAAACTGTTTGGATATAAGTTAATTCTTTTAGTCTAATTTTGATAATTTTCTAAAGACATGAGTAGAGCTGATTTTTTTGCATGTCCCAGGGTCTGAATTCTGGACCTGGGCACTGTCCCTGTGCTTCTTTTGCTCGAGGTGAGCACTCTACCCCTTGAACCACATCACCACTTACGACTTTTTTAAGTAGCCTTTTGGAGGTAAGAGTCTCACAGACTGTCCTACCCCAGCTGGCTTTGAACAGCAATCCTTGGATCTCAGTCTCCTGAGTTGCTAGGATTATAGTTGTGAGCCAACAGAATAACAAGAGCTTTATCTTGTGCCATTGTTTTTCTTAATATACTATGTCATTTCTCTTTTTTTGCCCTCATGGTTAATCTCATATTGTTACTGTATCTGACTTTGTTACCTGGTATATTGTATATACATTTATTTGTTTATTTGGAATAGGAAAGGGAAGGGGGAAAACAAGATGACTGGGAGGGGGTAGGGGAGGAAAATGGGGACAAAAATATGAGAAGGGGTAACAATGTGTGAGAAGTAATGCACCTACTACCTGGTGAATGTAACTTAAATCCTCTATACATTATCCTGACAATAAAAAAAATTATAAAAAAAATTTTAAGGTAGATATTTTTTTTTTGCCAGTCCTGGGGCTTGAACTCAGGGTCCAAAAACTGTTCTTGGGTTTTCTCAAGGCTAGAGCTCTACCACTTGATCCATAGCACCACTTCAGGCTTTTTATTTAAAGAATTTAACATTGATTTTTTACTTCATATTTCAAATGACATGTTTAACAAACAAGTATTCAAGAAGGGAATCTCTGTATACAATCACTGGCACTTAGATTTTAGAACATAATTAAAATTGGGTTGAAAGTTTGTATGTATGTGATACCGAAGAATCAAACCTTGGTGTTTGTGCATGCTAGGTAAGCACTCTACTACTAGGCCAAACTCCCGGCCCCACAGTGGATAATTTCATATATATATATATATATATATATATTATTGTAATTAATAAAAGGGTTACATTATATTCACCAGATAGACAGTGCATTACTTCACATACATTGATATCCTTCCTAGTGTCTTGTTCCCCATTTCCCTGCCCCCACCCTAGCCCCTCATCTTGTTTTCCTCCCTTCCCTATCTTACTTCAAATATTTTTTAAATCAGAATTCAAAGTTTTCCTCGACTCTATAGATCTTAAGCACATTCCAGTTCCATAGTAAAGTAACTATCAATGAAAGGCCTGAATATGTGAAATCATTCTTGAATGTTGTCTAACTACACATAGCTATAAACTTACTGGCCAAAGAAATCAGAGATTTGGGGAAAACAGAAGCTTAGATTTGAAAAACAAATATTGTCTGGACTTGTTCTTTTTCAAAGTTACTCATGAATTTGTATTTCAGAATATCATCTTACTCATGTAGAGACACATGTGACTCACTACAACCATCCACCTCTAGTCTAGGCTAAATATTTATAAATGCACACATCTGGCAGTTAGCAAACATTTGTTAAAAGAGGACATGTTAGGCTTCCATGAAATGAAAAAGAGAAGCTAAAAGCATTTCACTGCTTAGGGTAGTGTGGGTTGACAGAACAGTTAGCTTCTCAGGAGGCAGAGGCAGAAGGACTGGGCCTAAGCACAAAGTTAGCAGAACTTGATTTCAATTAACAAGCCAGGAAGAGAGGTTCATGCCTGTAATCCAATGACTGAGGAAGCAGAAATAGGAAGATCATGATCTGAGGCTGGCTCAAGCAAAAGCACAAGACTTTATCTAAAAACTAAACTAAAAGCAAAACAGGGCTGGAATATTGGCTCAAATGGTAGATTGCCTGCCTAGCAATTGTGAAGCCCCGAGTTT
Organism: Megascapheus bottae; assembly: GCF_031878675.1. NCBI lineage: Eukaryota > Metazoa > Chordata > Mammalia > Rodentia > Geomyidae > Megascapheus > Megascapheus bottae. The sequence goes on from NC_143514.1 coordinate 17,590,859, forward strand.
AGTTGCCAATACTACTTTGAAGGATTTAGAGAATGAAGAGCAATTAAAATAGTCCATGGCTATTAGGATACCTAACTCTACAACCATATCTGCTTTAAAAAAAAGCAGCTTTGATCTGAGTTTTATTGCTGAGGTAATGTATAGAGGGGTTACAGTTTCATTTGCCAGGCAGTAGGCGCATTACTTCTCGTACATTGATACCCCTTCTCATGTTTTTGTTCCCATTTCCCTCTCCCTTCCCCTAGAACCATATCTCTTTACATGCCCCACCCTACCACTCCTTTGTCTCTAATCTCCAATTGTCTTTGGAGTAGAGGAATTCAGCAAGGTCCTTCTGAAGTGCTCACAGACTGTATTACTTACCATCAAGAAACATCCCCTCTACCAACTCAGTTCCTTCTCATCACTCACATTTGGAGATCTTCATCACCATTCTCTAAAGAAAGTTGTCTTAGCTGGGAGCTAGTGGCTCACACCTGTAATCCTAGCTACTCGGGAGGCTGAGATCTGAGGATCAGGGTTTGAAGCCAGCTAGGGCAGAAAAGCCCATGAGACTTGTCTCCAATAAACTACTCAGAAAAAGCCAGAAGTGATGGTGTGGCTCTGGTGGTTAATGGTAGAGTGCTAGCCTGAAGCACAAAGAGGCTTGGGGACAAGCTCAGACTTTAGTTCAAGCCCCAGGACTGGCAAGAAAGGAAGAAAAAAAGAAAGGAAGAAAGAAAGAAAGAAGGAAGGAAGGAAGGAAGGAAGGAAGGAAGGAAGGAAGGAAGAGAAGGAAGAAAGAAGAAAGAAAGGAAGGAAGGAGAGAGAGAGAGAAAGAGAAAGAGAGAGAAAGAAAGAAAGAAAGAAAGAAAGGAGAGAAAGAGAGAGAGAAAGAAAGAGAGAGAAAAAGAAAGAAGGTCAGAGCAAGAAAGAAAGACAGATGGAAGGAAGGAAGGAAGGAAGGAAGGAAGGAAGGAAGGAAGGAAGGAAGGAAGGAAGGAGGGAAGGAAAGAGAGAAAGAAAGAAAGAAAGAAAGGAAAGAAAGAAAGGAAAGAAAAAGAAAAGAAAGAAAGAAAGAAAGGGAAGGAAGGAAGAAAGAGAGAGAGAAAGAAAGAAAGAGAGAGGGGAGGGAGGGAAGAAGGAAGGAAGAAAGGGAGGGAGGAAGGGAGGGAGGGAGGGAGGGAGGGAGGGAGGAAGGAAGGAAGGAAGGAAGGAAGGGCTGTCTTGAGTCTTGTACCCTTCCTTTCACTATTCCTATGATAGTATCTTCATTATTAGCCCAATGATCAAAATTACTATGTACTATTCACCTTTTTGTAAGTGGCTCTTTCTTCTTTATGAAACATTTACAAATACAAATCCATGTACCATCCAGCCCAGTTTTAGAGTAGAAGCTATTAAAAAATACATCTGACCTTTAAAAAATAATGGTATAAGTTTTTGTTTGCTCGAGTCCTCCTGTATCTTCCTAAGTTCTCCAAATAAAATCTCAACCATTGTATTTTTCAGCATTCGATACCCTATCTGTATCTTTATTTTGAGTACCTTACTCTCTATGTCTAACTATATGATCACTAAGACTGCAGCAACACCTTTCTTACTAGGATTCCTATAAATGTGTAAAATACTCTGAAAGCTCACATTTATTAAAATATTTCACTTTACCTGACAATATATAGTTTTCCTGGATACAGAATTCTAAATGAGAAATTACTGTTTTCCCCAAATATTAGGACATTTCTTCAAATATCCCACTCTGAATTTTAAGTCAGTAGATATGACTCAACTTTTGACTTCTTGAAGACTTTTACTGTCTGCATTGTCCATGTTAAAAATTTTAATGATTAATATTCTCTATATTTTCTCTGTATTCTTTGTACTGAAATTTTCATGATAATTGTTTTTCTTATGGTCTCCTGAGTTTTCAGTTGCATCTCCACAATCTAAAAACACCTGTTCTTCATCTCTTACATATTTTTATATTCTTTTTTAAATTTTATTTTATTGTAAAGGTGATATACAGAGGGGTTATAGTTACATAAGTAAGGTAATGAGTACACTTCTTTTTGAACAGTGTCATCTGTTACCTATTCCATCACTTTCTTACATTTTTTTTTTGCCAGTCCTGGGGTTTGAACTCAGGGCCTGAGCACTGTTTTGGGTTTTCTCAAGACTAGCACTTTACACTTAAGCCACAGCACCAATTCTGGCTTTTTCTGTGTGTGTGATACTAAGGAATTGAATCCAGGGCTTTGTGCATGCTAGGCAAGCACTCTACCACTAGGCCCCATTTCCAGCCCCATTCTTTGGTACTTGATTTCCTTAGCTTTCTCTTCCTAGAAATTGTACTAGTTGAAAACTGTGCTTTCCAGGTAAATAATGGAATTTTCATACCTCCATTTATATATTTTGATGTCAGCCCTGGATCTTGAGCTCAAGGCCTAGGCACTGTCCAAGCTGCTGTTCAAAGCTAGCACTCTACCAGTTAAAGCACAGCTCCACTTCTAGTGTGTGTGTGTGTGTGTGTGTGTGTGTGTGTGTGTGTGTGTAATTGAAGATAAGTGTTTCACAGACTTTCTTGTATGGGCTGGCTTAACACTGTGATCCTTAGATCTCAGCCTCCAGAGGCACCAGGACAATGGGAAAAAGCCACTGACATCCCACTCATAACATTATTTGTTATCTATTTGACTTTTCAGATTTCCTCAACTTTGTTTTTCAAATTTTCTACAGTATTAACTCGTAAGAACCCTTCCTATTCTTCTCCCCTCTTACAAACGTGATGGTTCCTCTTCATTTTGAAGATGTAAGCAAAAGGTTTAAAAAATATTCTTCTGTTCACTCTATTGTATACTTTCTTCTGACTTCTTTTTCATATTTGTTCCATAGTTCAAAGCTTTCCTCAAATGTCTAGCTACTCTTTATTATTTGCTTATGTTTAAGAAACAGACTTCCAAGAATTGGCAGAAGGCCCTGTGTCCAAATGTAGGCCCCACTGGGCAAGAGCCTGGTGACTTGGCAAAAAAAAAAAAAATTTGATGATTAACTGGGTAACATCCAGATGTTAGGATTTTAAGGGTTTTGTTGTTGTTGTTTGGGTTTTACTCTGAATTTCTTTTGAGGAAAATTCAAATTCTTGACTGGATATAAGGAAAGACTATTGTGTCATGGTACTGGGTATGTGCTATACAAAGCTGCTGGAAATTGTCACCATTCAGTGTAGTTTTCTGTGTGTGTTTGTGTGTGTCCTGGGGCTTGAACTCAGTGCCTGAGTGCTATTCCTGAGCTGAGTGCCACTTCCAGCTTTTTTTTTTCTTTTTCTTTTTGCCAGTCCTGGGGCTTGAACTCAGGGCCTGGGCACTGTCCTTGGGCAGTCTCAAGGCCAGAGCTCTACCACTTGAGCCACAGCGCCATTTCCTTTTTTCTATGTATGTAGTACCGAGGAATTGAACCCGGGTCTTCACGCATTCTAGGCAAGCACTCTACCAGTAGGCTAAACTCCCGGACCCCACTTCCAGCTTTTTCTTGGTTAACTGGAGATAAGAGTATGACAGTGCTGGATGCTGGTGGCTCATACCTACAATTCTAGCTACTTAGGAGACTCAGATCTGAGGATCATAGTCCAAACCAGCCTGGGCAGGAAAATCCATGAGACTCTTATCTCCAATTAACCACCCAGAAAACCAGAAGTAGACTCTGGGTCAAAGTGATAGAGCACTAGCCTTGAGCATAAAACATTCAGTGACAACATGCAGGCCCTGAGTTCAAGCCCCATAACTGACCAAAAACAAAGGAAATAAAAAGAGTACCATGGACTTTTCTGCCAACACTGGTTTGGATTGTTATCCTCAGCTCTCAGCCTCCTTAGTAGCTAGGATTTCAGGTACGAGCAACAGGCAATTGGCTCAGTTTTCCTTAATTGAAGCCCTGTTTTCAGTATGCTAGATGGAAACTTAGGCTAACCCCATTCTACGCTAACCTCTGCCAGCCCTGCTCTTCCCATGTGTCTTCCTCATGCAAACTTGGTAAGAGCAAGTGACTTGACTACTAAGACATCAGGTGGACATAATGATGTCTATGTAGAGATGTTAATCTGCATACCTCATTTCTTATAACATGTCCAAACATAGCTTACTGAAGAGAATCACCTGAATTTTTCGTTTTCTTTTATGGTCTATATGAAATAACATTTTACTTTATGAGAACAACACATTTTAAATGTGTGTGGGGGGATGAACACCTAATATAATAATTGGTGATACTCTGCTTCTCTGCGCCTTTAGAATGACCATTCCGTGTAATTTTCTCTAAACAGTTCAGTATTTCTAAAATTGAAGGTTCCTTTTCCTACTACAGTGGGTCATTTCACTTCCTAGCAGAAGACATTTCACATGAAACTGCCTGCTTAATTTGAATCACTGTCCTGGTACTCAAAGGGACAAAATGAAAATTTAAGATTCTACTGTGAGGTATCTTTATAAATTCTTCTTATCAAGGCTCTTCATTTTGTCTGACATCTTGATTTTTATCTCTATGATCACTATGATCACAATTCCTCATATTTTCAGTAGACTTGTATATACTGGCTAGGCACATGTTAAAACCGAAGGCACACAGAGGGTCCACAAAACATGGATAGAGGAAGAGAAAGACTGAGTTATTCTACTTTTATGAGGGTATCCGCTGCCACCTGATGGCCCATGCCATTGGTTCTTGTTTTCAAATTCAATTCTGGTCAGGACTGAGGTTTGGAGGTGCTACAGAAATGAACATCTTGAAATTCTCCTATCTGGAGTTAAAAATGTAATAAATATCTGCTAGGCATTGGTGGCTCAGGACTGAAATCCTAGCTTCTCAGGAGGCAGAGATTTAAGGATTGTGATTCAAAGCCAACTCCTGTCAAGAAAGTCGGTGAGAATCTTATCTTCAGTTAACCAGCAAAAAGCTGTACCTCAATTGGTAGAACACTAGTCTTGAGCATAAGAGCTCAGGGACAGTGATCAGGCCCTAATTTCAAGTCCCAGGGCAAATAGACAAATAGACAGACCATCAGACAGACAGACAGACACATACCACAAATACAAATACACACACACACACACGCACGCACGCACGCACGCACCTTGCACCTAAAACCTATCAGCCAACATTTGCAACCTATATTAGTTCTCCATGTCTTCAAGAGATCTCATTTGCATCTGTGTCCTGATATCTCTTTGGTAGACATATACTTAAATATCAGGGAGAAGTAAACAGATTCAGTCATTTTCAGAGGAGTCAAATACAATCCAGGGAAACAAATATAAATGGGTAATATGCTCAGATTTTGTATTTTGAGGTTGATTAGTAATGTGATAGATGACATAACTTGGAATCGGGCACTAACCACTTCCAGATTTCATTATCCCAGATTTCTTCATCTATGATAATAATAGTTTTCCTTATATAAATGTTGAGAAATAAAAGGAAGTGAAACACATGGTGTTGAAGAGCTCTTTTGCATTTATTCTACTGACAGTGTCCAGGCACACGCATGTAGACTCAGGACAGATAGGGATATATCTCACTGCTTTTGTATTTTATGTTACAAATTGTAATTTTACAATATACTTTTGAGCTCATTCAAACTGTATCTTAATTCTTGCTGAGGCTGGGCTGTTAAAACCTTTTCATCCAGAAATCTGTGCTCTCATGCATCCATACATCCACACATACTACTCTGAAAAAGATATGGACATGTCAACGATACATGAATTTATTATGGTGCTTTGTTACACAGGCAAACACTATTAGCTAGGATGAATGGAAATGGAACGTGGTTTACAACCTCTACATTTAAGGCATCCTCCAGCGAAGGGTATGGTATTTCAACTTAGCTACATAAACATTTTTAATACTTACCAGGGTTGGCAAGAATAATCTACTGGTTTAGGCACCTAGAATATAAAGAGGCAAAAATAGATTAAGTTTACTTAAGGGAAGCTTTTAGAAATCAATCATTAATTCTGTTCGGCTGACTCAGCTTTATAAAACTCCTAAGTAGCACAGTCTTGGAAGTATCCACTGGCAATTTTATACAGCATGAATCATAGTATATGTCAGATAAATAGAAAATAATTCATTTTTCTTTAATTCATTCTTTCATTCATTTTACTGCTGCTTGACTTCCAGTGGGGGGGAGGTGGATGAGCTAGAAAATATGAACCAGAGATTTTCGATATTTACTATCAAGACAATTTAATACTATCAAAGAAAACTGAAATGAAAATATGATTCTCTTTCCCAAGACACTAAGAAAACATGCAAAATAAACATTATAAATTGAATATAGATACTATTTTGTAATACCCTACAAAGCCTGCTTTTAAAAATATGCCAAAAACCATTTATTCAAGACAAAAAAAACCATAGGAAAACAAATCCATTACCCCACTTTTTTCCTATAGAGCTTTACACAGGAGAAAAAAAATGTTGCATTTTTATGTTAATAAAGAAAACATCTTGTAGCTGCTGAGAAAATGAGCAAAGCCAAAGAAGGTATACTAATATTTATAAAATCAAATGCATGCTGTACAAGAAATGACCATTTATAAGCTCCTGAACAAAGACAGAATACAGAGTCTGTCTTATAATTAGTAAATTGCATGAATCATCTGTATTATTGGTATACCTATATGGTATTTCACGGTCTTCCTAGCTCAAATAAAAAGGAAGGAGGGAAAGACAAGAAGGGAGAGAGGCAAAAAAATACTTTCTAGTTGTAGACTCCTTGGTTTGGAAAGGCTGGAGATTTGAATTATTTTATGGCTACTAGAAAGCAGACTGTTGCATTCTGAAACATCCTATGGGAGCCATTTCTCTTTTCAGTGGGTATATCTGATGTGGGAAGAACTGCCTTCTCCTCTGTGATCCCCACAACTGAGATGGGGGTCCTTCCTATTCATTCTCACTGTCCAATTCTCCACTTCTCCACTTCGCTTCATGAACACTGAGCCTATGGCTTATTAGATGTCTCCTATTTAAAACCACAGATAAATTTTTCCTGGTACCCTCTCATCTTTGAATGTGTGGTTACTATATTTCTCTAACATCACTTTCTGCCTTCACATAACATGGTTTAACTTCTACCATGAACAATTTTTTAAATAATTGTAATGCTGGTGATTCTGATTCATAGAAGCAAGAGTGGTCACATTTTATTCACAGGCTGCCTTGTTAACAGACCCAGCACAGACTGACTGTCTGACGGTGGAGTGTGTTACATTCCCACTACTCAAAAGTGGCCTCAAGGTTACCTACGAGCTGAATTATAGTCCTTGTCAGGTATGCTCACAAACCCCACTCCCCAGAAATTAAGGGAAGGGAATCTAACTCCATTTATTTTTCAGTAATTTACTAGGACTATGCATACATTATGAGACACAATCTATTCTTCCTAAAGTACATCTTACAAAGTGAGACAGAACAGCTAGAAGTAAAACTTCCTCTGTTTGACTGGTTAGAGATGACACTATTTGGGTAAGTTAGAATTCTAAATTGGTAGCCATAGTCTCTCAAAACCTTCAAAATAACTATTCCTATTGTAGGACATTGTAGTTTCCTGTTCCAGAATCTTCACTTAGTACTTCTTTATATTTCCTATATTTCTGCTGAGGTTTCCTACATATTCCTTATGAACGTATTCACCTTTGGGTCTTGAGATTAATTATAGTTTCCTTCATAATATGTTCCTCTAAGTAGACGGATGGGGATAGAATAAATGGAAGGGAGAGGAGAATGGAAGAAAGTGTGACATTGACCAAAACACTTTATATACAAACTGACATGTTCAGATGAAACCCATTTGTATAACTGCTAAAGACAGTAAAAGTAAATAAATTATTTCTAAAATGTGTTTCTCTAATTCCGTTATTTGAGATATTTCAGAGTAGATATCTTTTCATTGTTGTTGCTTTTTTTTCTTTTTCTGAGTATGGTTCAATTCCAATTTCTTTGTGTACTGAATCATTTTGGATTGTATCTGGGATGATTTAAGCTTTTATTCCTACAGATTGTTTTCTGTTTCTTTTTTTTTCTTAAAATAAGCTATTAACCTGGTTGATCTCCAATTGCTGGTTGTTTCTCGTGGTAAAGGAGCTGGCATTCTCAGATTTGTTCTAGCCTGGCCTCAACTGCTTAGTCTTCACTGGAGACTTATAATTTAGACAAAGAACTTAAGGCTGCCCCTGTCTTGGCTTCTTGCTTTGTACAAATGTCTTTCCTTCCTTTCTAGCTTCTATGATCACTTCAAACTACATACTCTTTGGTCTTTCAAAAAAAAATGCTGAAAGATTTCTCTCCAAACTTTAACCAGTCTAAACACTACTGCTCAGAAACTCAGAAAATTCTACAGCACTCCCTCCTCCAAATGTCAACTCTTTTTCTAGCTAGTGGGTTTAGATTATTTTTTGTCTTGGTTTGTTTTGATAGTTTGTTCATGGCGTATGGTTGCTATCTTTAGGAGGACTGGTAAAATAGAACATCTCCATGGCTTCCAGAAGTGAAGACCCTGCTTGCTTCCCTGACTTGGGGTAAGCTAAGAATTGAATTATCAATCCTTTACTGGCACATATGTTTTCTCTTAGACTCATCAAGCTGGAGATTAGTAATTCATATACTCTATGATTTTTTATTGTAATTATTAGAAGGGTTACATTATATTCGCCAGACAGAAGGTACATTTCTTAGCAATCATTACTACCCCTTCTCATATTTCTGTCCCCATTTCCCTCCCCCTCCCCCTCCCCTCATCTTGTTTTCCCCCTTCACTATCCTATTTCAAATAAACATATATACAATATATCAGATAACAAGGTAAGATGAGAAATAACAGTACATAATGATTTTTTAATATTGGTTTTTGGTTTTATAATAGATTCAGAAAAGTCTCAATCATTACTTAAGTACTGTGTCCTCTAATCTCTAGCCTTCTAATTTTTCCTATTAGATGCATGTGAATCTTAGCACTTTATTCTTTTTTCATTTTCCATTTCTTCATCTCTGAATTTCTCTCTGACATTTCTTCTTCTTCGTTGTTGTTGTTGTTGTTGTTGTTCTTTAAATTTTCCTCCATTACTGTGGTGGATAGGTCATATAATGCACCCACTAAAGCCTTCATTTCCAATTACTTCGAGTCTTCAGAGTTTTATGCTCAGGCAATTGGATATCTTAGATATTTATTCTATTTTTTGTTTCCTCAACCATAGTAAATATAATATTTTCAAGTTTGAAAGCCAGAAGTGGAAGTGTGGTTCAAGTGGTAGAACACTAGACTTGAGCACATAAACTCAGGAAGAATGTCTACACTCTGAGTTCAAGACCAGGACTGGCAAAATAAAAACAAACAAACAAAACCAATCAAACCAAGGTGGTATAACTCTAACAAATTTATGGATCTAAGTTTATAGTTGGTTTTTGTTATCCTTAAGGTAGGTGTCTTCCCCATGGAGTTAGTGATTCCAAGTGATAAATTTATGTTCATTTGGACTTAATCTGTAAGAATCCTTTGATGACTGTGTGAAAAAGAGGCTCTATTATGGACTTAATTTATATTTTCATTGGAGAAATCATTTTCAATGTGGTCTCATCTTCAATTATATTTCTACTGAAGAATTATTTAGATCACAGAGCTAATGTGAATTCCAACACTCTATTTCATGATTTTTAGCTTTATGTTTAGGATTTCTTAGGGCAAGTTCTCCACTTACACTCCCCGTTGCCTTTCCTTCTCACCCACTCCTCCCTCTTCTATTCTTCTTCCTCTGATCCCCCACCCCCAACCTGGAGCTAAGACCAAGATAGTTATATCCTCTCTTATAGATTTTTAAAAAATAGTTCATTCACTGAGAGATACAGAAAAGCCCAAATGGCCCGGTGCCAACTCCAGGATTTGTTTCTAGTCACCATATGGATTTTTTTACAGAAATGAATCTGCCCAATTTGTACATCTATTCTGTTTTCACCAGTTCTATGTTTCTGTCTGTGTACTTAAAGGAGCTTTGAGACAGAACGTATCAAATGCAGGAAAATAATTTTGAACACTGAATGGAATATACAACACTATTTAATAACTAGTAAACAAAATGATGCTGGTTTTTCTCCTACCTCAATCATCTCCTTTCTACAACTGTATTTCACTTGGCTTTTCTTACAAACGAATCTTTATTTCATTTAAGAATAGTAATAATTTTAATAGGGGTTTATTATTTTTGAATTATAAAAGCATATATTTAGTTGGTAGTTTTTACCTATAATATTGTATTTTATAACTTCTTAAAATTTTGTATATATTTCTCCTGTATTTCAGTATGTTTCTGTAAGTTGATTTCATTAGTACCTAGCACCAGTAATTCTCTATATTCATATAGTATTTGTAATACAGGTATATGTACTACAGGTATATGTACTTTGTTTCTTGGTTGTTGTTTTGTTTTGTTCATCCAATGAAAATACTTAATTTCTTCCTTTGGGCCTGGCTCTCTAAAATCAAATCACTATATGCCATATTCAAGAGACAATAGATAGAAACTAGTACCTGAAATGCCTTGTATTCTTGATTCAATATACTGATTCCAGGCAGTATGGCGTTTCCTCAAAAGACTAAACATAGATCTTCCTTCTACTACTGGGCATTTGCCCATTGGTCCAGAAACAAGGACATACTAAAGCCATTAGCACAATGATGTTCACTGCAGCACTATTTACCATAGCAAAGATATGGAACCAACCCAGATGCCCCTCAGTTGATGACTGGAACAACAAGATATGGTATTTATACACAATGGAATTCTATGCAGCCATCAGAAAGGACATCACACCATTTGTAAAGAAATGGAAAGACTTGGAAAAAATCATATTAAATGAAGTAAGCCAGACCCAAAAGAACATAGGCTCAATGGTTTCCCTCATCTGTAATTATTAGTACATATCTAGAACTCTCTTAGCAGAAGATTGCAATAGCTCAAACCCTAGATACATATGGGATGAGGCCAAATTAATGGACCTCCAGGACATGGAAACAAGAGCTTAATTATGAGTGACTGTTATTCTTAATGTATTATGTTTTTCTCTCTTCTCTTGTGTTGCCCTTTGGTTAATACTTTGATATTACAGTATCCCACTTTGTTACCTGGTATATTATATAGATGTTTACTTGTTTATTTGAAATAGGAGGGGAAAAATGAGGAGGGGGTAGGGGAGGGAAATGGGGACAAAAACATAAGAAGGGATATTAATGTGTGAGAATTAATGCACCTTCTATCTGGCGAATATGACTGTAATCCCTCTATACATCAAAATAAAAAATTATAAAAAATATATACTGGTTCCCAAATGTCTAAATTTTACGATGTTAGAATTATCCTTTTGCTGCCTGCCTATATTTAAATTCATTGCTTTATAGACAAGCAACATGAATGTCATTCTTACAAGTGACAGATAACTAGCTAAACAACTACTTTTGCTTATCAAATTAAATAAGAACAGTATCAAATTTCAATGATCTCCAAATCTATGGCATAATCCAAGATTTTAAAAAAGGACCCTGTGATCTCAAAATGTACAGAAAAGAAAATACTTAATTTTGAAAATAATTAAACTTGAATAAGTAAAATACATCATTTTACCCATTACATTTTGAAATCAAAGGTGGCAAATATTCATACCAGTAATGTAAAAAGAATGTCCAACTCCAAAATATCAGATATGAAAGCTTCTGAGATAAAACAAAAAGATATTTTAAGAAGAATTTCCATGGCTTTTGTTTGTTTGTTTGTTTTGGTTGGTCATGGGGCTTGAATTTTGGCCTGGGCACTGTCCCTGATTTCTTCAGATCAAGGTTAGCGTTCTGCCACTTGAACCACAGTGCCACTTCTGGTTTTCTGGCGAGTAGAGATAAGAGTCTCAGGGACTTTTGTGTCCAGGATGGCTTTGAACCATGATCCTTAATCTCTGCTTCCTAAATAACTAGGATTGCAGGCATAAGCTAGCAGTGCCTGCTTCCACAGCTTTTCTGAGTAATAATATCCATCATATTAGTGACAAAATGTCCTTTTTTTGCATTTAGTAACTTACAAAGTTTTGTGGGGAAAAAAACCCACCCTAATTAAATTATAAACCTAGGACTGGTGGTTCATGCTTGAAATCCTAGCTACTCAACCTACGCAGGTAAGTCTGCAAGATTCTGACTCCAATAAAACAGCAAAAAATGCCAGATTGGAGTTGTGGTTTAAGTGGTAGACCCTCAAGTCAAGCCCCAAGACCAGCAAATGCATGCACACCCAATTTATGAGTCAGACACCTGTGGCTCACAACTGTAATCCTAGCTGCACAAAATGCTGAGATCTGAGACCCACAGTTTAAACCCAGTTAGAGCAAGAAGATCTGTGAGACTTTATCTCAATGAACTAACAAATGATGAATGTGAATTTATAGCTGGAAGTGGAGCATCAGCCCTGGGCAAAAAAATGCAAAGGGACTGGGGTGGGGGGAGGGGAGGAGAGGTGCTGTAATTGTGTGTGTGTGTGTGTGTGTGTGTGTGTGTGTGTGTGTGTGTGTGTGTACCAATCCTGACCCAAAACAAGCAAAGAAACAAAGGTAATGTCATCTCAAAATAGAAACAATGGAGAGTGCTTTCTTATATTCTGAGAATACATTCTTCTTTGATATTAAACACACAGCAATGTCCTGTTAAAGCACAGAACATGAATTTGGTACTGAATTGAGTAATGTGTGGACTTTTTACTTCCCAGAATGCTTTCAAAGGCATGAGATGAAGTGTGAGAGTTCCCAGTGGTGGGAAGAGATTAGCCCCTGCTGTTCTCACCTCAGTGGGAAAGCAGGAACTTCTGCAGTGCATCTTATCTGTAGCTTTAATTTCCATCTCCTAAAACCTTTTAGCCAACTTAAATTTGTAAATCCTCCTAAATTAAATTTGCATCTCGCATATATTTACTTAACATTGAAAAAATATTATCTAACAATAGAATCCTAATGCTGCTGGAAGTAACAGGATCCTCGCAGAAAATATTAACACATAACCTGCACAATATTCTTTGTACATTCTCGGACTACTCATCAGAGCATCAAGAGTAAAATAAAACATGAAAGAAAAGAAATACTAGTACTTACACATGGAGAAGGTTTGACAGCATCGCTTGGGAAATATCCAACTTCTCCAGATGCTAAATTTCTACCCTGTTTAGTAAAAAAATAACATGCCTGTGTTGAGAACAAAATGATAATATCATAATTCTGCTTACACAGTGTTGTTACTTAGGATGTTCAGAACATTTACATATTGTATTCAGTACTGAGAATTAATATGCCTCAGAAACAGAAGCAAAAACAGAGATAACTTTCTTTTTTCTTTTCTTGTGGTTCTGGGGCTTAAACTTAGGATTCAAGCATTGACCTTGACCTTTCTTGCTCAAGGCTAGTGTTCAACCAGTTTGTGCCACAGGTCTACTTCCAGTTTTCAGATGGGTTCTTGGTCTGGATTTGAACTAGATCTTAACCTCCCGAGATGCTAGGATTACAGGCATATGCCATCAGCACCTGGCCTTTCTTCATTGCTGAACTTTATGTGTTATTTCAGGTTATGGACAGGTTATTTTGTATGTAGTATTCAATTTCGTTACCTTGCTATTGCAAAATCCTACACAGAAATGGAGTCTAGAATTAATACTTATTGAGTCCTTACTCTTTGCAAGACAGTTAAGAGTTTTCATTTCATACATTCAATGATCCATTATGGTAGGTCTAACTACTATCCCCATTTCCCCTTCCCTCCTCTTCTCCTTTCTTTCTCCCTTTCCTCTTCCCCTTCCCCATTCCCTCTTCTCCTTTCTCTCCCCCTCTTTCTCTTCTTTCCTTCCCTCCCTCCCTCCCTCCCTCTGTCCCTCCCTCCCTTCCTACCTCCCCATTCCCTCTTCTCCTCTCTCTACCCCTCTTTCTCTTCTTTCCTTCCCTCCCTCCCTCCCCTTCCCTCCCTCCCTCCCTTCTTCCTTCCTTCCTTCCTTCTTCCCTTCTTTTGACATTGTGGTTCAACTTGGGGCCTTGCTCTACCACTTAAGCCACACCCCCAGTCCAGTTTGCTTTAGTTTTTTTTTCACATAGGGTATCCTATTTTGGCCTGGAGCTGGCCCCAGACTTTTCTCTTCCTACTTATGCCTCCCAAGTATCTGAGACTGTAAGAATCTCCAACACTTTACTGATGAGAAAAATGAGGCATGGGAAAGGGAAATGATTTGTGCATGACCTCAGACCTAACAAGAGCTAGAATTCAAATTCCATGTCAGGTGCTGTAACTTCAGAGCACCACACTGCCTCTCTATGCAAGCCTATATGATATCTGAATTTCACTGTTGCTAATGCTATTTTCTTCAAGGATACTCTGCATTTTAGAAGTAAAACTGGCCTCTGTCAAAAATGGCATATTAGAGGATGCTGTTTCAGTGGTGAGAATAGCAGTAGGAAACCAACTACCATCATGATAGGAAAAGAAATGCTGGAAGTGAAGGAGATTAAAGACATTTCACTGGTAATTGTAGGGCTTGCTTGTGGAGTCAATATGAACAGAGGAGAAAGACAACAGGAGGCGACTGCAGAGCCCATCCACACAGGTCACATAAACTTACATGACAAGCATGTAGATGGGGAACCAGAAATCATGTGAACAATTCGATCAGGGGAGAAAATGTGGGAAGACAAAGCTTAGAGAAATTAAGTGTAACTGAAAGGTAGAGAGTGTGATTACCACACAGGAATTATGGCTGGAATGATATATTTCTTTCATTCAACTTCATTCACTGACTATGTAAGGGACTTTGTTGAAGGTGTGACACTGAGATACAAATAAATCTGAATGATTTGGGGGAGCTATACTGGTTTATATAAAAGTGAGCTCCATGCTGAATACAAAATAGCTAGGCATGGGGGTGAGAACCATACACAGATTGAACTCAGGAAAGGAAAGAAGAATGAAATTTTTACAAAAAACAAAGTAAGACCTCTGGGAATAGAGTTAAAAAAAATACCAGTCTATTTTCACTGACGAAAGGCCAGAGCTCTTTATAATGGCGTTTTTTTTTTGTGCTATATTTGAAGAGGTTTTAAATTGTAAAGTGATGGCTCTAGTGAAGCTGTAGCCTGACGCTGGTGCTCTACTTAGTAGGCTAAGATCTTAGGACTCTAGTTGGAAGCCAACCCCAGGCAGGAAAACCTATGAGACTCTTATTTTCAATTAATTACCTTCATTCCCTTCCCCCTTCCCCCCTACACACACACACACACACACACACACACACACACACACACACACACACACACACCCCACAAAAGCTAGCCTTCAGCAGTCAAGCTCAGAGACAGTGCCCACACCCTGAGTTCAAGCCATGGGACTGGCACATAATACAAACAAAGAATAGTGATCTGTCAACTCCCATTTGTTATCTTAACAACAAAAAGGCTCAACCTCTGAAATGCAGAGCTCACGAGGCATCATGATATTTCTGTGACAGTGTATGATAGCCAGGTCATAGGGCCCACTTCTTCAAGAACAGAATGACACAGGGCCCTCCCATTGATAACTTCCACTGTGTTTCTCCCCACAAACGTATCACACCTCACTGTCTTAAGTGATGGCCCTCTAAACCCCCTTGCTTCAGACCAAGAGTCGTTCCCATATCTGCTCTCTCACTGCCCTTTCACATAATGGTACTACAGTATTAAGCAGAACCTGGGATTGCTGCTCTGGCTGTTCTCCAAGACTCTGGGATCTTTGAGACCAGAGACCCGATATTAGATATAGAACAGGCCTTCAATAAAAGTTGGCAGATTGGGTTATCCCTCAACCTGATAACCCCATGACAATGAGTACTATGATCCACACTTACTTATTTGAAAGAATAAAACATATCTCATTTCATTCATTTTTGCACACACACAAAGACAAAAGCATTATGCTAGTTTTTTTCATGTGAAAATATTCATAAAGTGACACTGTGTGTGGCACTATTGAGGCTTGAACTCAGGGCTTCAGTGATGTCCCTGAGATTTTTGCTCAAGAGGAGCACTCAGTCACTTGATCCACAGCTCTACTTTTGGCTGTGTGTGTGTGTGTGTGTGTGTGTGTGTGTGTGTGTGTAGTGTGTGTGTGTGCATGCATGCTTAATTGGAGATAAAGGTCTCATGAAGTTTCCTGCCTGGTACAGCAGTCATCACGTCTCAGCCTCTTGAGTAGCTAGGATAATTGGTATAAGTCATCAGGGCCTGGCTTGCTTTTTAAAAATTTATTGTAATTAATAGAAGCATTACATTATATTCACCAGATAGAAGGTACATTTCTTCACAAACATTGATACCCCTTCTCATGTTTTTGTCCCCATTTACCTCCTCCCACCCCCTCCCCTCATCTTGTTTTCCTCCCTTCCTGGCTTGCTCTTTTATCTTTATGAAATATCCTGGTTGTACCCAGGCGTGGTGGCTCACACATATAATCCTAGCTACTCAGAAGGCTGAGATCTGAGGATCAAGGTTCAAAGCCAGCTCGGCCCAAAAGGACTTGAGACTCTTATCTCCAATTAATGTCTAGAAAACGGAAGTGGGGCTTGGCTCAAGGGTAGGCCGTTAGCCTTGAGCTGCAGAGCTCTGGAACAACACCCAGGCCCAGGGGTAGGGTGGTAGCCTTTAGCTGAAGAGCTTAGGGACAGGGCCCAGGCTGAGTTCAAGCCCCATGACCCATTAAAAAAATAAAAAGAAAAAAGAAAAAGAAAAGAATGAAGAAATATCCTGGTTGTGTATATACATTTCTTCAAAAGCTAGACCCATTTCTTAGATGGCAGAGAGCTAAGAGATACTTAAAATCAATGGATGAAGTTATAATTCCTTACTTATTCCTATAACACATCAGTTTTGCTACAAAAGAAAATACTATGCTATGTTCGGTGATTTCTACTTATTAAAGAAATAGCCACCTTTTAACATTTGGAAGCTTCAGAACAAAGTAGGGTGTAGGAGGGATGCTTTCACTTCCTGGTGGCTGTGTGTGGGATGCACATTTGGTAATTCATTAATAATAATGGGCAGAGCCAGCTGTCAATTCCAAGCCCAGGATTTGGTGAACTCTCATGTGATGATCTATCTGTGAGATTTTTTTTTTATTCACCTTGATGAGTGAAAGTTCTATAACTGAATTTCTTTCCTCTTTATATTCCTGTCTGAGCATTTTATCCTAGTCCAGAAAATCAGTGTGTCATATTTTTTATGCCTATTACAGATGTCAGAGAGCGGCAGGCATCTTGTAGTTATCCTCTGATCTGGTATTTGTTCTGTGACTCTTTTAACATCTTCAAGGTCAATCTGAAAGCATTCCTGTTCTATGCTCTGTGTCATCTGAGACACCATATGGTGCTCTCTTTATATGCATTTATTCTGCAGGGTATCTTTACATCATATGATGGGAGTTTTGTAAATTTAACCTTACAGGTTGGGTCATTTTAATGAAAATACTTTCTTTAGAACTATCTGAGAAAATAGGCTATGTGTTACATTGTTAAGAAAAGATGTATCTTTGTTATTTCTATTGAACAAATCGAAGTAGACACAAAGAAAATAATACTAAGTAATAATTCACAAAATAATGTTTTTCCTTCCCCCAAAATATAGCCTTCTACAGAAAAATGTATCAAAACTGAAATTATTGACAACTTTCTACAAAATACTTGAACATCAAAGCTATACATACATCATCAGATATTTATTTCTAATGACCTTAGGTTTCACCTGTTCTTCACTTTTCTTCCAAATGAATCTGCATTGAATTGCGATGAATTAAAACTACATTGACTGGGAAAAATGCTACTTACATTTTACCTGTGCAGAGCAAAACATTATGTATGCCAGGATAGTAGTGCTAAAATTATGCAAGGAGGGCTTGAAAATGATTCAGGATATCTTTCAAAAACCTTAATCATAATTGCTTGGCTCCTAACATGGCAAAAAGAAGAAAGAATTGCTTTAAGAAAAATACAGTGTCTCTTCCCTGTGGCTCATTTATCCCCTTAATACTACCTGGATTGGAGCTTTAATGCACTCTTCGAATAGCACTGAACAATTTGAAACAGATGTGGGTAGCTGAATATAAAAAGGATAGATTAATGCCTATTTACAAAAAATTGGAAATTCTCCAAAGTTATAGTGCCCTAAACACTCTCAATGTATGCATAAATGCATGATGGTCCTGTGGAGATTACTAAGCAATTTAGCAAACATGGCTAGTGGCCAGAGCAACATCTCTACCAAGCTGGTCACTTCTCTACTGTCAGAAAGACACAGTGTGGGCAGGGGGTGAGGAGGAAATGTTCAATATGGAGCTGACATCCTGGAGTATAGGAGAATAGAGTTTAGTTTATAGAATTCATTTAGAGTTTGTTTACAGAATGGACAGGTGAATGTGTGGATAGACAGATGGACAGATACAGATGGATTAACAGATAGATAGACAGGCAGGCAAGCAGATAGGTAGATAGATAGATAGATAGATACATACATACATACATACATACATACATACATACATACACACACACCTACTAAGTAGGTAAGTAGATAGAGGCATTATTTTAGAAATTATTCTCATAAGCTCTGTAAAAAACAGTAATATTTCACTACTTGGCATTTACCCAATCATCCAGAAAACAAGGACATACTAAATCCACTAGCACAATGATGTTCACTGCAGCACTATTTACCATAGCAACAATATGGAACCAAACCAGATGTCCCTCAGTTAATGGAGTGGATCAACAAGATGTGGTATTTGTACACAATGGAATTCTATGCTGCTGTCAGAAAGAATGACATCGTCCCATTTGTAAGGAAATGGAAAGACTTAGAAAAAATCATATTAAGTGAAGTAAGCCAGACTCAAAGGAACATAGGCTCAATGGTTTCCCTCATTTGTCATAATCAGTAGAAACCTTGGGCTCTACTAGCAGAGATTTGCAATAGAGCAAAACCTAGATACATAAGGCCATACAGTATGATGCTAAATGAAAGGACCTCTAGGATATAGAAACAAAAGCCATATAATGAGTGATTATTGTCCTTAATGTACTATGTTATCTCTCATCTCTTTTGCTGTCCCTTGGTTATCTCAGATTGTTACAGTATCTCACTTTGTTATCTGATATATTGGATATATTTGTATTTGGTTATTTGAAATTGGAGAGGGAAGGGGGGGAAACAAGATGAGGGGTAGGGGTGGGGGAGCGGGAAATGGGGACCAAGACATGAGAAAGGGTATCGATGTATGTGAAGTAATGCACCTTCTTTCTGGAGAATATAATGTAACCCTTCTATTAATTACAATAAAAATATATGGAAAAAAACAACAAAAAACCAATTGGTCCAGAAAAGAGAAAGTGACCAAGAAAAGTCCCATTCTGAAATTGGCCTTTTGGTAAGCAGTAAATTTGTGATCATAGCTCTGGCCACAAGTAACCACTGTTATTAGATAAGCTATCTTCTCAGGCTAGTTCTAGAAAAACACAGAAAGGCAATATCGTAGGACTACGGCATCAGAAGAATTTGCTGTATTTCTAACTCTGCTATAAAAAGCAGTGAAACTGCAGACAAGTGTCAGTGACAGAACAGGAAGGACAAGGTTTTCCACGCCTGTCTGCCTCTCTTGCTATAGGGATGGAAGATTTAGCTTGTGTGAAAGCACTCTGTAAATGCCAAGTACTTGCTATTTTATTCATAACAATATCTTTTAATTATTCTCTACAGATTCTTTTGCTTTTAATTGGTCTATTTTTTGTGTGATGAAAATAGAAATGTCTAATCCTGTTTATATTCGCACCTCTTTCCTCATATTTAGGAGAATTTACTAAGCTACCAGTAACACAAATTTTCATATTGTTTTGACTTCAGCAGGCCATATAAAGCCCATTTCTTTACTCAGATGTTTTCATGCCAGTACACATATGCTTGCATTGCTAATTGCTCTCTATGTGATCATATATATATATACATGTATATATTCCTGCTATATATTCCTTGAGCACTAAAAACTACCAAATTTAATTGCACATGTTCTACTAATGAATAGTTGCTACAAATAATCTGAAGAATCTAGGCACTGGTGGCTCACACCTGTAATCTTAGTTATTCAAGAGGCTAAGAACTGAGGATTGTGGTTCAAAGCCAGCCCATACAGGAAAGTCTATGAGATTCTTATCTCCAATTGATCACCAAAAAAGCTGGAAGTGGAGCTGTGACTCAAGTGGTAGAAGACTATTCCTAAGCACAAAAATCTCAGATACAGCACATAGGTTTTGAGGTCAATCCTCAGGATGGCACCAAAAAGAAAAACAAAAAAAGAATCTGAAGTATACACACATACACAGAAATAAAACTGTAAGTCCTACACTCTGTCATGAATTAAAGAGGACAGGTTCTTTAACTGCTGTCTAATGTATAAACTTTAAAAAGCTCTTCCAAAAGCTTTTCAAAAGACTCCGAATTTCATAATCCTGGATCAATATACTTGGTGTTAAGTGTCCCTCATAAAATCATAATTCGGAGTAACTACAAAATTTTCACCTCAGACTAGGATCTTAAAAATTAAATTTGTCTTCAATTAAATCTATGTATAGGTTTTTTATAATTGCATCAAGTAATCAAAATAGATGACAAGGGTCTCAATTATATTGGATTTTTTCTTTTTAATTCACAGAGAATTATTTGTGTTTACTTCATCTCTGGGACTTTGGCAGATGGAAGTGTCATAAAAACTTTAAAATTAAAAGTTGTTAAATGTACACTGAGAAAAAAAGTATGAAGAAGCCATAAGCTGTATTTCTACACTTATTAGATGTGAGAGGAATATAAGATGGAAATGAGACTTCCCAGAATATTTTTCCTGCTAGTCAAGAAATGTATTCGGGCCCCTGTATTTCCACAGTAAGGCAGGGGATTCTCTATTGGTCTTAGAATTTTTTCTTGAAGACCACAGTAGGGAACATGCTGCATATATTTCAGTTCTGAATCGTTATTAACCACTGTATTTTCCTCTGGGAAAATAAACACAAGAAGTATCTCTGATGAAAGAAAAAATACTCAGCAAGCAAAAACGAATCTGTATTTTGCTGAGCCAAAGCCCAAGCAGGTACTCAATCCAAAAGCTGGAAGGAACAACAAGATTTTTGGTACATTCTGGAAAATATTCTACTTGGGAAGAAGTAATTTAACTCCCCCAGAGTAATCCAGGTTTAACAAAGGGACAATGAAATTTGCCTTTTTAATCCTGACTGACAAGAAATAAGTGGTTTTTTTTTTTCTAACCATCTATGGTCATTCTAGTCACAAGTAAATAAGCATAAAGGAAATGTTCTAAGCTATGGTACCCCCCATGTGTAATTCTCATGCAGCATTCTGCTTTTTATTTTCCAGTACTGGGGCTTGAACACAGGGACTGGGTACTGCCCTTGGACACTCTTTGCTCAAGGCTGGTGCTCTGCCATTTGAGCCACAGCACCACTTCTGTCTTTTCCTGTGTATGTGGAACTGATGAATTGAACCAGGGCTTTGTGCATGCTAGGCAAGCGTTCCACCACTAGACCATGCTCCAGGCCCCATTTGGCATTTTTTTAAGAAGAATATTACAAGGCTGGAGATATGGGTCATTGGTCAAAGCACCTGCCTGGCAAATGCAAGGATTTGAGTTCAAATCTCAGATCTATAGAAAAGTTAGAATTTGTACTCAAAGGAAAAGCTGGACTTCTTAAAATGTTCTAGCACGATACTGGGTATGAAGAAGAAGTAAAAATAGATGCAGCCACTGTTTTCAAGGTTCTCATTGAGGCAATACTATTTTATTCATGATTCTTTTGATTTAATTTTGTATTGTTTTAATAGATTTTAGAGGATATTTACATCAGCACAAACTGAAGCAATAATCTGATTGGACTGGTGCTCTATATTCTTGGCCTTCTAAGATTGTACAAGTCATTCCACTTTAGTTTCAGCATGCTTATCCATCAAACAAGAGACTTCAGCTAAGGTTTGTTTGTTTGTTCTGGTGCCAGTACTGGTGTTTGAATTCAGGGCTTCAAGCCCTCATCTGGATTTTTTTGATCAAAGGATAGTGCCCTTCTAGCCTTGGCTACACCTAGAACTACACACCTACTATTCTAACTTTATGGTGACTAACTGGAGAACATATTCTCATGGGCTTTCTTGCCCAGGCTGGCTTCAAACCTTGATCCTCAGATTTCAGCCTCTGGAGTAGCTAGGGTTACAGGCATAAGGTAAGGATTTCTAAGGTACCTATTGACCAGCATAGGATTTTTGTTTACTGTCTAAACACCTTTCCCAAGTCTTTACAATCATTCCATCCATTAATGTTGGTTACAAAGTATTTGATCCATTAATTATTAATATGAGTTAGTAATTTAATCTGATAGCATTTGTTGACAGAAGATGAGAACTTTTCCTTCTGACTTAGAATGAACCTATTTACTTTCCCACACACATAGGACTGACTGGTTAGGAATTAGATATGCTCACTCATGCACTAGAATTTTGTATTATCAAGAATAATTAAAATTTATTATGCCAGAATTATATATACTGTTTGGTTCAAAGTCATAAGGGCCCATTGAGGCCACCTGTGGTATGGAACCAAGCCATGTCAAATGACATTCTAGGATGATGGCCCACTGGAAGTACCCTATGAATAAAATCAACTTTTAAAACGTGCCAGAATGTATAGCTCATATAGTAAATAATAATAATAATAATAATACAATAAAAGAACAACAGATTTCTCAGAATTTTTCCCTATGTTTTTCTCTCATCCTATAGAGAAAAATTACCATACCAGTCTGAACCTCATGAATGTCCACTGTCACCTATGTTTACCCATGTACCAAACACTGGAAAAATTGTTAAGAACTATTAACCAAAAACTGTCCATCTCGAGTGTTAACAGTTAGAACCTTACTCATCTACTTTGTTTGGAGCTTTGCCAATTCCCATAATAGTCTGTATACTTGGAAACACTCCTGTAATCTCAGTTTATGATCTGTTCAATCAAACCCAGTTGGCAATTGCTCAGGGAAAAATGTTTCTTAAAGGCCTTAGCAAATGTCTATTATCTTCTATAATCACCTCTCCCAAGGCCTCCATCCTTCTATTATAGCTACACACTCACTGCTGCTTTTTCCTTTCCCTTAATTAGGAGCCCTGATGCTCTCAGGGTCAAAAAACAGTCAATATTTTGAGGCAAACACCTGTCAAAATAAAGGTCTCCTGATTACAGGATGGACTAATAACAATCTGGACTTTTCACAGAGCTTTTCATCCCCATACTCTCAACTCTCCCTTTGCTGCTCCAGATTCAACAAAAGGTCCAGGCTAATGGCTGAGCAAGGGCTGAGAAGCAGTTCAAAAGAAAAGCTAAGGTGAACTGACTTCATAAAGAAATGTCTTTGGGATAGGTCTCTGAATCAAGAAAAATACTTCTCATTACTCGTTTCTCAAAGAAGCCATTTGCTCTTGTTTATAATGTCACAGCAATGTGTGTGTGTGTCTGTGTGAGTGTGCAAGTAATTTTTATAAGCAAAGCAGATTATATAGATAGATATAAACGTATATTATTTGTATATATAAATATAAACTTATATATGTCTTATTTGCCCTGAATATGATAAAGCCTGACCCTTAAATTTTAGATCCAAAGAAAAATGCACATGTATTTCTAAAAAATTCTATGAGAGCTAGTATTCATGGGAAGGGTGAAAAAACCTACCCTTAATCTAGGGCAAAAAAACAAAACCAACACTTTTTGAAGTGAGACTTCTAAAATTGCAGAGAGGAAATGTGCAGATACTCTGTTGTACCTCTTCTGTTGGCCCTTAACAAGCTTCTGGGCCAGGTCACATGACATTGAAAAGATACCATAAGTTCTGAGCAGAAGATGATTTTCTGGAACCACTGTTTCTTCTCCCTCCTCCCCCCTCCCCTTTTCACTATCCTTAAGATTTCCTAGTCTTCCTCTCTTTCCCATGTATAGATGCTTAAATCAATCATTCCCTTTAGAATTGATCATTTTTACTTTTCTAGATGGCTATAAGTGAAAATATTAATCTCTGATTAAAGAAATGTCAGGGATTAAGTATAGGAATTTGGAGCACACATCTATAAGGGGAATTCTTCATAGAAACATGAAGATGGAATTGAAACAGTCATTTCCCTACTTATAGAAAATATAGCATCTTTAAAACTACCATCATACAGAGTTACATTTTTTCCTCTTTTCAGTTTTCTCTCAAGTTTCCTTCCTGTGATACTCACTAGGCCTCTATGGGAATTTACATTTCCATTTTACTGATAAGGAAAGTACTAACACAACATTAAACAGCTTTCAGACTATTCTGAGAGAACAAAGACAAATTTAAATATGTCAAGATAAATATTTCAGTGACCTTTCAAGCAACTTGATAAAGAAAGATTTCACAATGAATTGAAAACTTGCGTGTAACTTCTTATGGGAAAAACTCTGAGTAGAGTTTTTCATTCTAGACTCAATAATTAGTACTCAGTTTGCTTGGGACCAGAGAATAGGTAGATGAAAGTCTTGGTTCTTGTCTTTCTGTACACTCTAACCAGGCAGGAGGTAAAAGAGCAGTAGTTCCTTAGTAAACAGTATTATGGTGTTGAGTGATGATGGAAGCCTTTTTTGTTGTTGCTGTTCAGAGCAAACTCCAGAAGTATGGACATTTGATGCTAAAGGTTTTTTATTTTCTTTCCTAAAGAAAATAAAATAGGAGAGAAAATCCAAGTAGAGGTAAAGCATGCCTAAAAGTTTTAGAGAAAAAAAAAACATCTCCTGTGAAAAAGATTTCCTACTAAAGACTTAGAAAAAGTCATATTAAGTGAAGTAAGCCAGACTCAAAGGAACTTAGGCTCAATGGTTTCCCTCATTCGTCATAATCAGTAGAAACCTTAGGCTCTACTAGCAGATATCTGCAATAGAGCAAAATCTTGATACATAAGGCCATATAGTATGAAGCTAATTGAAAGGACCTCCAGGATATTGAAACAAAAGCCATATAATGAATGATTGTTGTCCTTAATGTACTATGTTGTCTCTCATCTCCTTTGCTGTCCCTTGGTTATCTCATATTGTTATAGTATCTCACTTTGTTATCTGATATATTGAATTTATTTGTATTTGGTTATTTGAAATTTGATAGGGAAGGGGGGAAAAACCAAGACGGGTGGGGGGTGTGGGGGGGGGGGAGGGAAATGGGTACCAAGACATGTGGAAGGGTATCAATGTATGTGAATTAATGCACCTTCTATCTGGCAAATATCATGTAACCCTTTTACTAATTACAATAAAAAATGCAAAATAAATAAATAAAAAATAAAATGTTCATTTTTCAAGATAAAAAAAAGAAAGAAAAAGATTTTCTACTAGTCAACTTTTTTAAAAAAATGAGGAAAATATCTTTATTTAACAAAAAAGTTGCTTGGATTGTTGAGTTGTTATTTAGATGCCAAATAAAGCAATCGCGCAGAGAACAAAAATCATTCATGACAGGTAAATTAAGGCAAGGCCAAGTTATTGCCTCATAGGCATTACCAATGACATGGATATCTAGATGGTAATGGGGAATTTAACCTATCAACATTCAGTAAGATCAAGAGTGCTTCCGTCCTCCTGGATGGATTCTAAATTTTCTTGGAGCCACACAAGTTTTTCTGGCTCTTGCTCGAGGAAGAAATAATTTAAAAAAAATAACAAAAAAAAGCCCCATAACCTTCCAAAGTCTACATTACAGCAATGTCTGCTTCTGATTTTTGTACCCAAAATAACTAAACTGTCTTTAAAATGTATTTTTTCTTTAAGGTATTTTAAAAGTAAAATGACTCTCTGAAAAGTAAAATGACCTAACAGACCTAAAATAGGCCTTGAGTTGAAGCTTTCAGAAGAGAAGAGACTTTATTTTTCATTCCACAGGTGGTAAACTTGGCCCTTTATAAGCCACATGGCTCTCCATTTACCCTCTCTATTGAGATCTCTGTGAATTAATCAGAAAGTGTGTAAAAAACATTTTTTACTCCTTGGCATAAAAATCATGTGGACTCATGATCTGTAACTGTGAAGTATCACATCTATTTTTCTAGGCTATTTAACTTTCATTATGGATAAAAATATGTATTTTTGGCACTAATAACAGGTCTGTTGCTTATAATTGCCTTTTGGTTCCAATTAGTTTACAGAATTCTCCCACTGGAATATTTGTAAATGGCAATGGAACAGAACAAACACAACCCCATAGTATAAGACAAAAGATCTACATAGATTCAGAAGCTGTATTCTAAAAAGAAAACATACATAGAGCACATTTTTGTACAGAAATCATACACAAAATGATGTGATTTTACATTTGCCCCCTCCCTTTATCTAATGAGAATGTGTCTCTTGTCAGAGAAAATGAAATTTCAAATATGAACAATCTTTTCTGACATGAAGAATATTCTCTGTGTGCTGGGAGTCAGTGGCTCATGCCTGTAATCTTACCTACTGAAGAGGCTGAGATTGGGGAATTGTAGTTTAAAGCCAGCCAAGACAGGGAATTCCATATGATTGCAACTAATTCCAATTAATCAACAAAAAGCTGGAAGCAAAGCTGTGGCCCAAGTAGAAGCACGCAAGACATAAGTGAAAATGTTAAGAGATAGCACCCAGATCCCGAGCTAATGCCCCAGTATCAAAACAAAGAAAGAAAATAAGAAAATGAAAAGAATATTCTCTGTGGTTTCTATGTCTTCACTGCCATAAAACATTAACAAAGCCTTAAAAGCAACATGTCTGTCATTGTCACTCAAATACTATGATCTTCTCTTCTATGTTGTCCATGTCTTACACCTGCACAAGGAAGTGAATCCTAAGTAGCTAATTTCCTATATTATATTCACTTTATTTGAAGAGAATTATAGAGAACTTTCAAGGAAAGAAAAAGAAAAAAAGAAGACAAAGAAGACAAGAAAACACTGCCAAAATAAATCTCTTCCAGGCAGACAAATCTCTTCCACTGAACAGAACACATTTTTACAGCTCAACTGACAACGCATTGTTTGAAAGAAGTTATAACGTAGATGTAGATAGCCCACTTACTTCAATGGCATTGGAAGTGACTGTTGTTATCATAATGCAGGAACTAATGGTTATTCAAAGAAAGTAAGGCCCTGAAAGTGGAGAATGATTCCTAGTCACTGGACACAGACGATGTGACAACCATAACAGTCTACAATAAAACCTGATTTTCCACACTAATGATGGAGTAACTCACTTTAAAACGAAGAGGAGAAAACCATTTAGGAAGCATAACTTGGTGAAAATTTCCAAATAAGATGAAGCCTGGAATTGATTCAAAAACATTTTTTGGAAATCAAATGCAATACCACTGTAATATCCTAATAAGTATTTTAGGCTTTTTCACCAACAGGTTAAACTATAAATTGTACTTTAAATAAATAAACAAACAAACAAAAATCCTCGAAATGTATTTACTTTGCCTTCAGCTTAAACCATTCCTTAGGTCATGTTAACGGTCTTGTTAATGGTCCTTCCCACATAAAACACAGTTAGACACATAGTAGGTACACTCTTAAGTATCTGGATGCAAGGTTAGTATTTGTTGTATTTGTTGGATAAAAGTCCTTGACTGACTCAGCAATACCCTAAACCAGGAGACATTTTTTAATGAGCATAATGTTAGAATACCTTCATAGTATATCTTTTGTTCCATATGCAGTAATTATCATAACTCTCACAGTGCTGGTAAGAAAACTGAGACCCATAGTGGCCAGCAGTCAGCAACACTCAGCAAAATGGCCTACATTTTTTAAGTGCTAGCACAGGAAAGGAAAACAGTTAACTTGCTTCTCTAGTGCTAATTATGTGTGATCTCAAATGAAATGGGATAGAGACCCAAAAGCAATAAAAAGTCCTGCCCTGTGGGGAATCACATTATTTTAGGAACTTGTCATCTTTGAACATGAAAATCTGCTAATTAATGTATATGGAAACACTGTAAATACACCTAGATATACACATGACGTCAAAGGATCCCAAGCATATTCCTCCTATCATGAGACCCCAAAAGGAGGAGGATTGATTCTAGAAGAGGCCACAGAATAAGTTCAGACTCAAGCCAATTTCCTATGTGCCTATGCTATGTTCAGCCTGTGGGGACAAAGAGTCAATTTGATCATGACAGATTTGGGCCACTATCAGATCTAAAGAGCTTTATAGACAAAACAATTCTGTAATTCTTTAATAGTATGATCTCTGTGGCAAGAATGCATTTACTGCACATCAAATTAGTTGAAAGTACATTGCTTATTTTGTACCTATCACAGTCAGTGTTGCGTTTGGGACTCCTTGGTTTGTGATTATGATTACTATGCTGGTTTTTGATCAAGGACCAAAGAATGATAATGATGCCATAATCTTACTAACTAGATCATCTACACAATGGCTCCATTAGATTTCTTCTGGGATTCAATACAAACTGCTCATGGTGGGATGGAACCAAGCCTATTATATCATAATCTCTGGGCATAGGCTTGTGTATTGAGATTATTATAAAGCCCCTCTGGTGATTCACTCCTGGTTCTAAGTAGAACTATGCCCCAACTACTTCATTTAACATCTGAAATTAAGCTACATACTGATTAGGTAACCTGATTCAAAGCCTTATAGACCTCTCACTATAGGCACAAGAACTGAATACAGGTTTGTTTGTTTTTTCACTCAGACACTATTTCTGTCGAATAAGGCCAGTGTTGTTGGTTTAAAATATTTTGATTGAGAGTTACTAATCAGACAATTCTGACAAGTGTCACATCTGTGTCAGAAACGTCAGATATGCTTTTTAACATGTCTAAAGATTCCAACATATTACTAGCTACCAGCCAGCATGGAAGATTCTTCTACAAACAGGAGACCTCATGTCAAACCAAAGATTGGAGTTGATAATTGAAGTGTGAACAGTTGTCTCGATAGAAAATACAGAGCTGGCCCTTACCACGTACTGTTCATCTGAAGGATATGTGCTGTTTGTCTCTGTTCTGAACATGTAGCCTTTCTTATTCCTAATCATTATATTAACCCCCACTGCACACCCCACCCACCCAGCTCCCACCTCTTCCCCCCACGCCCCCCATACACGCACACACCTTCTCATTTCTGCTGTAATTCTCCTGAGCATTTTCAAAGCCATTCTAACACCATACCAAAGAATCATGGTGCCAGACAGCTGGAGAGGAAATGACAATTAATAACGCATTTCTTTTTTATCCAGAAAGAATAGAAGGCAGTACCATTTACTTAAAAGAGCACTGAACTGCTTGTCACAGACGCTGATTTATAGCACTACTTTCGTACTGTGTGCTGTGAGGAATAAGTGAAATAAGAAATCTGAAAACATTCTGAAAAAGAGTGAAACACCATGTAAATGTAATGTGATTGTAAAAAAAATAAAAACAGTAAATGAGAGGTAAAATCAGAGATTAAAAAAATTGTATAATTAAGCTACGAGGGAGGCAAAAGGACAGGAAGCTTGATTTGAACAAAAGCCTAAGGTCTCATACTTTCTTATCATTAATGCTAAATGCCTGTGGGCACCAATGGTGCAAGACCAATGGTGCAAGTTGCCAGTACTCTGGCTGAGTTACTCCTGTGATCCTCGTTGCTCTCAAATGTCCATAGTATGGAAAGGAAGCACTCACAGGTACCAAGTTCTTCAATGTTTTGTACTGATGTTGACTAATTTTTGGTCCCATTTTTCTTTTTACCTTGAAAAGGTGATTGGCTTTGAGTACTCTTGAGAACTGCTTACAAAGTCAGTTTATTCATAGAGCTACTCAGTCCTCATCAATGAAGTTTTCTGTCTGTGGTACTAGGTTCTTTTGGTACTCTTCCGTGAACTACCGCTCTGGGTATTCACTCATGATAGTCCCTCCCATGACAGGGGTGGGCTTCACATCCTGTGTTCATAAATGCACACAAGGAGAATTAACTCCATACCCATCCTAGGTGTTACACTCCAGCCCTGGCAGCTTCTGCTTTTATACACCTAGGAAGCAGCTACCACATAAGAGTCTCACTTTGAGACCACTGCGCACTGTTCAGAAGCCTATAGCATCCTTAAAGAGGTCACCATGGCAGACAGTCTCCGCTGGGATCCCAGACAAGCAAGCACTGACCCTAAAGATGAGGTCGAGTCGGGCCTTCAGCTATTCCAGGCCCCCTGCTCTCATGAAGTGAAGCCCAGAGCCACCTTTTCTACCTCAGGCATTATTAGGACCAATAAATCACTGCTTAAGAAACACCAAACTGAAACAGTATCACGAATGTGATGATAGGTAAGGGAAACGGAGGAAGCTGGGTCCTTTAATTAGCATCAAGAGAGACAGTCTCTTATAGAGCATCCAGAAGCCTCACTCCCCAGTCCTGAAGCCACATCAGGATGAAGAGAGGCAAGTTAGGCTGCACAACCCTTCCCTCAAATAACATGACCTGAGACAACACAGTAGAGGATGACTGCTGAGAGCCAGGGCTTTGAATCAAGCCTAGCAGAGATTTGCAATAGAGCAAAACCTTGATACAGAAGGCCATATAGTAGGATGCTGAATGAAAGGATCTCTAGGATATAGAAACATAAGCCATATAATGAATGATTGTTGTTCTTAAGGTACTATGTTATCTCTCATCTCTTTTGCTGTCCCTTGGTTATCTCATATTGTTACAGTATCTCACTTGGTTACCTGATATATCGGATATATTTGTATTTGGTTATTTGAAATTGGATAGGGAATGGGGGAAAACAAGATGAGGGGTTGGGGTGGTGGGGAGGGAAATGGGGACCAAGACATGTGAAAGGGTATCAATGTATGGGAATTAATGCACCATCTATCTGGCAAATATCATGTAACCCTTCTATTAATTACAATAAAAAATATATGGAAAAAAAAAGAATGCATAAGCAGGAATCTCAGCTCTGACCAGTATCTAGGTATGTGACTTTCTGCAGCCTAACCAATTTCTAAGTAATACCCTTTACTTATCTACAAAATAAGGATAATGGTCTCTCGTTTTTATAGAAACTTTCTCAACTATTGCAGTGTTTATATGTACAATATTCTTAGACTGCTACTTTGTGTCGAAGAGGTATAGTGTTGGAAGAAACTGAAATAAGGGCAACTGGGAAATATTCTGGATGAAACTTAAAGGGCAATTGGAAAATATCCTGGATGGACTGAAAATAAAAATATAGTATCCTAAAACATAGGCAGCAAAAGTTGTACTTAGAAACTTACAATGCTCTGCTTACAGTAGTACTCAGACTCTACTTTCTTCCTTTATCATAATGAACTAGAAAAAGAAGAGCAAATTACATCCAAAGTAAGAATAAGAATGTAAGAAGAAAGACCAAAGCAGAAATCAGTGATACAAGGAAAGAAAAATAATAGAGAGAATGAAACCCAAACTTAGTTTTGTGGGGGCAATTAATAAAATTCAGTCATCTAGTCAGACTGATGAAGTCCAGTGAAAGAGAGAAATTAGAGACAACGAAAGATGCACAGACAAAAGTACACACACAATTTGGCAAAAGGAAAAAAGCAACAACAGCAAAGGGATAATTAACTTCAAACAATGAAATTTGATAGCTTAGACAAAAAGGACAATTTCTTAAACACCTACCAACTATTCATTCAAGAACGAACACATAACCTGGACATTTCTATATTAATTAAAGAAAAAAGAACTACTTTTCTTCTTGGGAAACTATACAGCTAAAGAGCTTCCTTAAAAATTTCTATGAAAGTACATCAAGAAAAAGAATATGATTCAATAAAATTACTTTCAGAAACCTGAAGAGAAAGGAATTCTTAATTCATTAAGTATTATATAATTACAAACCAGATGAAGGCATTTGAAGAAACTAAACCAATATGCAAAAAGGAAAATATATCCTTACCAGTTGGAGTTTCTCAGGAAAGCAAGATCAGTTTAAATATATTAAAATTAAATTCATCATATTAATCAGAGTAAAATGATATAATCATTTCAATGGATGTGGAGAAGCTATTTGACAAAATCCAAAATCCATTACTGATTTTAAAAAAGAAAACAACTCTCTGCAAACTAGTTATTAGAAATCAAAAAGATTTTACCAGGTGCCAGTGGCCACACCTATAATCCTAGCTACTGAGGAGGCTGAAATCAGAGGACTGAGGTTCAAAGTCACTACAACTAGGAAAATTTGAAGGAATCTTATTTCAATTACCCAGCCAAACATTAGGCTGGAATATTGGCTCCAGTGGTAAAGCGCCAACTTTGAACAACAACAACAACAACAACAAAAAAGACTAAAAATTTAAGATCTGAGTTCAAACTCTACTACTAGCCAAGAAAGAAAATGGAAAGCTTATCAAATTAATAAAAAAATTATGAAATTTATAGAAGTGTAAATACTCGATGATTTAAAAAATGCCCCCTCCAGTCAGGAATTCAAAGCAAAACACTGATGTACTCTCTTATGCTTTCACTGAATACTGTAATAAACAAGAAAAAAGAAATAAAAGGCATCCTGATTGTAAAGAGAAAAGTAAAAAATATATTTGTTTATCAACAATGTAACTGTCTACCTACAAGCTATGCTGGGGATGGAGGAAAAAAGCTCTAGGAATAACAGCTTAATAAGAGTTGTGGGATAAAAGATCAATACACAAAAATCAAATATAGTTCAATACTGCTAATGATTGCTAATATAAGCAATGAACAGTAGTGATGGAATGTTATGATTGCCAAAGTGAAATGTGAAATAATTATTGATAAAAATGACAAAAATTATATAACAAACTGTAACTCTGACAACTAAAAATCCTGGCTGACCCACATCTGAATAAATAAAGATTAAGCTGAATGATCAAAGGACCCAATGCTACAAAATATCCCATATCAATGTGCAATTCACTACAATTAATGTGTAATTTCACAATCTGTGAAACTGGCAGAATTCATATTAAATATAAAGAAGAAATTTTAGTACTCTAATCTGAAGAATTATTATTAACTGACTCACACTGGTAGAGAAATGGAGAAAGGAATCATTGAGAACACAATGAAAACTATGTAAAAACAGATGCCTCCCCACAGCACGGATGGCTCCTACCTGTAATCCTAGCTACTTAGGAAGCAGAGATCTTATTTCTCACATGCTTGTTTCTGATTAATCTCCAAAAATGCTGTGGCTAAAATGGTACAGTCCCAGACTTGAGGAGAAAAGCCAAGTGAAAAGATAAAGCTTCACATTCAAGCCCCAGACTGGTAAGATAATTCATCTGTTAGGAGGGAAAGGAAAGGAAGGGAGAAAGAAGGGAAGGAAGGGAAGAAGGAAATAAGGAAGGGGGGAGGGAGGGAAAGAAAAAAAACAAAAGAAAGAAGAAAAAGAAAAGAAAAAATGTTCTATGTCTAAAATTATTCTCGGAATAAAAATATAGGCTGGAAAATCTCTAATATCAATAATATATTTATATGTGATCCATCTCTTTCCTTCCTGGTATTTGCTGGAATAATAAAAAAATGCCCCTATCCATACAAAACTTATGTTTAAATGTTCACCAAAGATTCTTTTTTTCTGTAATCAGAAGTAACAACCTGGAAATTCATCAGCAAGCTAATGGATAAACAAATAATTGTGCTAAATTCACAATTAAAACAATAAATACATGATATAAACAACAAACAGAAATAAGGTTGAACCTCAAGAAAATTATGTTGTGTGAAAGCCATATAAGAAAAAAGATACACACTTTATGGGTATGCTAAATAAAATCTAAAAAAGAATTTTTTAAAAAATAGCTTGTACATGATTTATATGCTATAGAAAATATGCCAATAGAGGATGAAGTTTAAAATTCAAGAATGAAAATCCAAAAAGGAAGTTACATCTTGAATAAGAGGAACACTACAGGTTCAAATGCACATACGCTCTGTGGCTATATTGAAGGATACAAGGGTGAATACACTATAATCTGTTTTCCTTTCTCTTCCTCTGAAGGAAAGATGGGGGTGGAAAGAAAAAGATACTTAAGAAAAATGTTGGGGCTTTGGAAAAGTCATTGGTTTGCACCTCATTAACAAGTGGGCTAAAGTCTTAAAGAGAAACTTCCCTGAAGAAGAAATAAGAAAGGCCTATAGACACATGAAGAATATATCTGTTATATCCTTAGCAGGATATCACAATAGCCCAATCACTAAGTGCATAGAACCATATATAATGAAGCATATCAAAATGAACTCCAAAAATTGGAAACAAGAGGTTCTGTTTTAGTTTTCTAAACCCTCTGTCTTGTACATAAGCTTCTCTGATCCGTGGGAGGGAGAGGGAATCACAGAAACAGCAAGATGGGCAAAGTCCAAACTAAGACAACAAGACACTAGACACTATGTTGTACATGAATAACCCCAACCTGAGGAAAAGGGGAGGAGGGAGGAGCAGGCAGGAGGATATGAGGGAAGGGGTAACAGTGTCTAAACAGAAATGCACTCACTACCTTTTTTTAAACTGTAAATCCCCCCATTTATCACCTATACAATAAATTTTAAAAATTAAAATATTTAAAAAAGAAACAGAATGCACATTTGATCCAGAAACACTCTGATGTAATAAGATGACAGGCAGTAAAAATAGTTCCAAGTAAACAGATATCATGGACACGTGTGCACAGTGAGAGCCTGTCCCACAGACTTATTCTGCTCTCTCTCCCTTTTCCTCTAACCCAATTTTATTCACATGCTAATCTTTCAATTGACCCTCACCCCTTTTCCTGTCCATTCACAATTGACATTTAACAGATTATTTAACATTTTTTGGCAAATGTTTCTAACATACAAGAAAATAGAGGTGAGTGAACTACAATGTTCTATCTAGCGTCATCGAATTTTAATGTGATAACCCTATGCACGTCAACAAAATCCTTAAGCCAGATGTAGCCTTACTAGTCAATAAAATTGTACCACCAGCAAACAGCAACATAATCATTTTCATTTTACATTTCATGAATGATGTCTAGGAAAAGTTCAGGTAGCCCCAATCCAATCAATTATGGCCAGTAATGGCCACTGACAAAACTAATTAAGGTAGTTTTCCTGAATTGAACTCTTAATATATGAAAGGCATGCAAATTAATCATACCCATAGGTACTAGATTTAGAAAAAATGCTCCGGTAAAGTATGAATTTTTAATAAAAATGTTAATTATGACTCACGTCACTGATACTAATTTAATTCTCACTGCTACTTTGGCATTGGAAAATATGGGGAAACTGAATCAGAAATAATCCTTCCATGCCATATAAGATGTCTGAAGCTGAAAAGCATGCCTTCAGTTTCTACAAATAAGGAATTCATTTTTGATGCAGGAGTAAATTAGCTACTAAATCCCCCTAAAATTATAACCTGGGGTATTACCTGCCAAAACAGACTGTGAGCGTCTCCTCTCAAAAGTTCTACTGTATCTCCAGCCTGGATATGCAGTGGGGGTCCTTCATAAAGAGGAGGAGGCGGGACTCCAGTGTAGTTTCTGATAACCTGCATCTTGGGCAAACCTGGAAATGAACAGCACAAATTTCAGGACTGAGAAATCAACGGTATGTGAAGCCTACATGTGTTTCAAAGAAAAACCAAAAAGGATCCATTAGTAACATTAAATACTTTTCATGTCACCTGGTCCAAGTAAACATGTATAGTAATGCCCACGAATTCCTCCTCCTCGTTCTCATCACTTGAGATGGTAATGAGATAAGACACAAGTCCATCCCCTCATTCCTCGCATCCTTTCCCTCTCCCTCACCATCAATCTCTCTTCTAGTTGAAAAAACATATTTCTCCTTCAGCTGATGCCTGTTTCATAAAAAACACATCACATACAGTTTAATGGAAAAGAATCAATTTTTTCATCAACTCTATCCTTTCACCTAGGGAGTCTCACCCTCTCTGTGTATGTACCACTATTGCCCAGTATAAGGCTCATATCTTAAGGTTATCTTTGTAATTCCAAAGCTAAAAAGAAAAAAAATGGTGATGGATCTGCCCTTGCAATATTTAAGACACTTATATGGAGAAAATCTTCAGGCACAAATTCAGGTTTGCAAAACAGACCCAATAAAGGGAAGATGTCTAAGTCAATAGCATCAATAATGTCTGAAATGCAAAGCCATCCCTTCTCTTCATATTTCTTTGAATGTGCAATGATGATCTCAGTTCAATATTTCATTTTTTGAGAATAGCAACTTCAATTGCACACAGGCCTAATTGCACCAATATTGGTCACAAATGGATGATCTCCAAGTCACTTTTTCATTTACCAGTGAATTTGCTCCCCCTCCCCACCCTAAATGTGGCCCATTTAAAGATTTCAGCCCTGGCTTATTACACTTCAAGAAATTTTGCTCTGAATATGAAGAGCCCATGGAAATACTTCATACAAAGAAAGGTCAAAAGACTATCATTTGCTCAAAGACTATCAGATGCTCAAGTTACCTGAGAGAGGCCTAGGAAGCTACACAAAATGCTCCAGCAAAGAGGGAATAAAATCTAAAATCCTTTTCAATTACACAAGCAGGGGGGAAGGGAACAAATGTCACTATACGTTAAACAACTGAACAGTGTCCATCAGTCCACTAGAGAGGAGAAGGCAGAATAGGACCACATTGTGCTTTCACCCCAAAGAAGCTGCTGCTGCAGCTGGATTGTGTACCTTTACCTCCGGTCTTGTGTAGCTGGACCCTGGATGGATGATGACTTTGGTTCTATGTCTTTCCTGGAATGCTATAAGGTAGCACCCTTACACAAATAGAAGACTCCATTGTCTTTTCCAAAAACAACACTCCATGAAAGCATTCTTTCTGGTGAAGTGTTTATCAGACTTACACTCAACACTGCAAACAAACAACCTGAGTAGAGCAACAGCTTCTTTTAACAGTCTTATATCAAGTTGTTGCTGTTAACATGAAAAGAAATCAAGCAACCCATACACAAAGCTGATTAAAGACCCCAATGTTTTTTTTCTTAATTAATGTAATTTATTGTTATTATAAAGGTGATGTTCAGCAGGGTTACAGCCATATAAGTGAGATAAAGAGTACATTTCTTCTTGAACAATGCCACCCCTTCCCTTACTTCTCTCCTAGGTTTTCTCTCCTTGTCCCACTACAAACGGTAAGGTTCATTTTCAACATAGTATCTGGCGAGAATCACTGCTACATTTGTTCACCCTTCTCTATTTATATACCCCCTTTACCCTCCCAAAGAGAAATTAATGAACAACAACAAAAGGGTAAGGTAATGGAAACAAAATCAGCAACAAAGAAAATAAAAACCTCATTCAGCCACAGTGAAACAAAGGAGGATATTCTTAGGAAAGGAACACAAAGGGACAATACCTATGTATATCTGATCGTATAATTTAATATTTAACAAAAGGAACTCCAGGGAAAAGGAGGCAAGGGTTCAATATCTCTTAAGGATACAGTAGAATGATGCCAATGAAATCTGGCTTCAGTGATAGTTAATTTCATATTTGGGAGTCAGAATTGCGTGTGGCCTCTGTGTTAATCAAGCATTCATAGGGCCTGAAAAAATTCTCTTTTGGTAAATTCTCGGGGCAAATTTTATTTCATGCTAACTTTTCAATAGTGTCTGAAGGCAAGAAAGGAGTGTTAAGTCTGAACTTGCTCATGTGATCACAAATGCTGGCAACAGGGATAGCTTTCACATTGATGATAGTTGTCAATTGTCAAGATGGACTGTGTGCAGAAAAACAGTGATATGTGACATGTGATCAGAATGACAACTATTTCACTGTCAACATGTTCAAGTGATCACTGTCAAAAAGAAATGATTGAAAATACATAGAATGTTTAGGGGGAAAAGTTAAAGTTGATGACCTTTCACTAACTAAATAAACATCACACATTCAGGCACAAATGCTCAGCCTACATGCAAAGATATGTCATAACATATAGCAAAATGGTAATATCTGAAGCAGAAAAGGGATCAAAAGGTGGCACTATCAAGAAAAGGGAAGGGTCACACATATTCCTCAATGTAGCAATGTTTGACTTTGTTCTTTTTTTTTGTTGTTGACTAGTCCCAAGGCTTGAACTTGGGGACTGGGTGCTGTCCCTGAGCCACTTTGGGATGAAGGCTAGCTAGCACTCTAACACTTGAGCCGCAGCATCACTTCTGGCTTTTTTGAGTAGTTTACTGAAGAGTCTCATGAGGCTTTTTCTGCTTCACAGAGCCCAGCTTTCTAAATAACTAGGATGACAGGCATGATCCACCAGTGCTCCCTTGTAAGACTTAGTGGAGAAGAATATTTACTAGCACACTAGCATAGGTATGTGACTGACCTCATTCCTAAAACAAAAATGCATAAACCTGGCCAGATTTTGGTTGGGCCCCAGGTGATAGCCAAAAGGACATTATAACTAGTCTCAATTCAGCCACAAATGATTTGCAAAGCGCAGTATGCTTTTTTCTGTGGGGGGATCTATTTTGATTTAATGATATAATGGCCTGTTTTTGAGCGCAACCTTGGGTTATTTGTTTCTAATTGGTTAGCTCTGCCTACCTCTGCATCACCTATCTGTTGTTAGGGCTACAAGGCTGCAGAGATCAAAGGATAGAAGAATGAAACAAGGGCATAGCATGAGGAATTGTCACACTCTGCCCTTTGCTTCTGAAGCTAGCTCCCAGCAGGGGTTTAATACTGGTGGATTGAATCATTGCCTCCCAGAAAACTCCTTTACGTTCCTCCTTTTACAAAAAGGGCCACAGTAACATTGTCATGAACATAACTACAACAACCAAGATTAAAAGTGCTATTAAAGAAAGAAAAGAGGAATGGGTTAAACTTCCTACCAGCAGTCAACCATCAATATCATACTTAACCCAATCTACTGCCGCAGCAGGCTTCCCACTTCATAAATGAGATGAGAACAGAGAACAAATTAGGTTTACAGATGCTCATATTTCCAATGGCCATTTACTGTTGATTTACAGTGGGTTTTCCTCTCTCAATATAAAATATGCCTGACAGTCTCTAACCTCTGTTTAAAAATGGCCAGCACAGAACACTCACTATACATCCCTGTGACAACTCAGTCAGTGTAGCAAACCATTTATTCACAAGGCTTTTCTGAAACTTGCTCAACCATCTCTAGCTATCTAATCTCTCTCCACTGACCTGTCTCCTCCTGCATGGGAGTAGGTTGAAGAAGGCAAACCGTATTTAATTATTTATTTCATTATCTTTACATGTACACATAAAAAGGGTTTCAATTCAGCATGCCACATTATGAGATGCATGTCACTGGCATTATCCCTTCCACGTTTCTTCCCGTCTCTTCCAACCTCACCTATCCCCTCAAGTTGTCTGGTTCCATAGTCATATAAATACATTGACAAC
Organism: Megascapheus bottae; assembly: GCF_031878675.1. NCBI lineage: Eukaryota > Metazoa > Chordata > Mammalia > Rodentia > Geomyidae > Megascapheus > Megascapheus bottae. The sequence continues at coordinate 17,630,438 of NC_143514.1, forward strand.
AGTGACTCCACCATTCCTATGAAGTTTCTTTCATAGATTCAGCTTTCAAATTTGGTCAGCTGAAATCCTTAAATTCTTTAAAAAAAAAACCCTCCTGTCAGTCACTAGCTATCATTACTTTAAGGATTCTGATATGCAAAACACCATAAAGTATAGAAATGGAAATAAAAGGGTTTGTTTTTTTACTGATATTGATTAATCACAAATAAATAGCCACAGTCTATCTTTTAAAAGTAACTAAAATACTCAGGCACTGGTGGCTCATGCCTGTAATCTTAGCTACTTGGGGGGGCTGAGATCTGGAGGCTCTTGGTTTGAAGTCAGCCTGGGAAGACAAATCCAAGAGACTCTTGTCTTCAACAAAATCCTCAAAAAGCCATCTGTCTAGGTGTGACTCATGTGGTAGAGCACCAGATTTGAGCAAAAACAGCAAGCAAGAATACAAGGCCCAGAGTTGAAATCCCAGAACTGGCACACATATACACACCAAAAGGAAAATAATAATAAATTCAAAAATCTACAACTATGCGTTTTGTTATATTATATAATGGCAATTCATTGCAGGAAACCTCACTCTCTTCTTGAGAAATCAGTATCTGTTTGCTTTGTTTCTTGCTAGAACTGTAGCCACAGTGGATATGTTGGTACAGCCGCTAGCTGGTTATGTACACTACAACTACCTTCAGACACGAAATGCAAAATAACCATGTAGATGTAACTCCAACACATATACATTTTGGGCAATCTTGGGAATTCCCAAACTTTATATAATCAGCTATCTTATCTAACAGAAAGGAATTAAAATTGCTCAGTCAAAATTAAATCTCTGCCAAATGTTTACTTTGGCTTGCTTTATTCGCTATGACACAGGCTTTGTTCTACAGCCAATACACTTAATATTTATCTCATGCACCACTTTGCCCTTTATTTTATATTCACACTAGTAATTATACTTGGCTTTAAAGTAATCCCAAGGCATCCTTATATTTGAAGTATTAACATACAGAAGAACTAGAAATATTAACATGGAAGTTATACTATACTAACAGTCACGGAATTCTAGTTAAATAAAACATAAGCAACTAATTTATGTAAGGGTGTGAAACATTAAAGTCACTATATATATATGTGTGTGTATTTAATATATGTTAATAGGGAAATCGGAGAGGCAAAGTCTGATGACATATATCTGTAATCCCGGCTATTCAGTGGTCTGAGAGACAGAGATAGGGAGGATTGTGGTTTGAAGATATGCCTGCAAAAAGTCAGTGAGAACACAAAATCAACCAACAAGCAGAGTGTGTCAATATAAGCCTTTGATCCCCACTATGCATGGGAGGAGAATCAAAGCCCAAGGCAAAGGTCCAAAGCAATACGGGGAAAAAAAGCAAAAGAAAAGAAAAAAAAATAATGATTAAAAAAAAGGCCTGAGAGTATGGCTGAAGCAAGGAGACGCCCTGAAGATTTCCTTTCAAATCAGATTGCAGTGACACATGCCAAAAATTTTTTTGAATGTTTTAAGAATGTTAAGTCTAGGCAGAATTCTATAAACGATTTCACTGATAATTTTCACTTAAATTCTCCACCAATGTCCAGTGAACTTCACAGAGCACTGGACCAATTTCAGCTACTGTGTCTTCTGAACAGAGGGAGAAGAGTGATTGCCATAATATAGATTAATATCGCTTCCTGATGCTGATATCGGAGTCCTTATGACATGGCGTCCTGGGGCAGTAATTTTAGAGAGTGCTGCCTGCTAGATAAATGGGCTATAAGTAATGTGCTGACCTTTCACCTTGGAGGCCTAATTTAAAGTGTAAACACAGTGACATTAAAAAATAATTTGTCTTAAAAGATGCCTGAAGAGGCGGTTGGTTTATCCTGGGAAGCTGATTACAAGCAAAACCTATCTGTTCATTGATTAACTGTATCTTGAACATGTCCCAGGACTAGGCAAGGCAGTTTCAAAACATAGCCAGGGCAAGATTCCTATCCTCAATAAGACTACAGTCCATCCACAGTACAGACAGACCAGTGAACACAAAAGCAACTGAATAATTGCTCATGGCTTCTTGTGCAATGGGAACCTAAAACAAAATCCCCATCCATAACCATTGTAGGAAATTGTGTTTTTATAACTCTTGAGTAGAATCTTGAGATTAAGTATTTTGTTTTTCTACAAGTTCCTTGGCTGTGACTCTCAAACTCTAGGCAGGTTTTGAAATCTTCCCCTTGCAGATACATGTATAAAGCACCACAGCGAATATCAACCATGACCAAACTTGCTCCTGAGAAAATTACAATGAAATTAAATACTGCCTGGCATCACACCAGCAAAAACCTCTGAACGTTCACATCTCTGATTCAAGTCCCCAGTCAAAACAACAGGTCTATACAGACCAGGCAGAGTGGCCTTCACTGCAGGGTCCTGGGCTTTCCCAGCCTGCCACTCTTTGCAGGGCTTTTTCCAAGAAAGCCCAGTTCTTTCTGGGCTGGTCCTCCTCGAGGAGGTAGGGGAATCTTGCAATTGAAAACATCTGCTATGACAGAAGTAGACGATTTCATGGAAGACAAAGTCGAAAGGACAAGTTGTTCACCACGGGTACTCGTCCCATCACTAATTTTTTTTTTCACATTTTCATCCAGAGAATCCTACTTCTCCTTCATAAACAATGATGAATCAAATGAAGGAAATAAACACTGCTCATGTATAAACAAAGATCAGGCATAAAAGTCTCCCTCCAAATTCATAAACACTTGGGAGTCCTTCTTTGGCACTGCCTAGGGGAACATTAGTGAATCTTGAACTTTTAACAACTTATTTAAAATTTATTAGGAAGATGTCATAGCCAATGAAAGAACTAAAACATTACAAATGTTACTTTAGATTCCAGGTGAATCTAACAGTGTGTTACGTCATGGATTTTAGCAAGAAAATTAGGTTTCCCTAAAAAATGTGCAATCAGATCAAAGCACTTATAGAACAGGGACTTAGCAGAGTCATTAACGCTTAGTCCCAAGGAGAAGAGGCCCTCTTGGAACCCAGCCCTGATTTATCTCATCTTCCTCTCCTAGGATCAGAATAATGCTCCGGTATTCCACATTTATGCAAGTAAGAATCACAGTGATCTCTCCATCCTCTCAAATCAAAGAGCTAGTCAGAAACAAACATGAAATGAAAACTCCATTTATTGACTCTTACTTCAGTCTTCCCAATTTCGAGTTGATCACCACTGCAGCCTCCAGGGATGGAAGTGGTAGATCAGGACCACTGCACGTTTCAGAAGGGTCTGAACCCTTCTGACACGGGGTGGCCTGTGTCACCTTGGGAAACAGGCAAGGAGACACTGAACTCTCCTCGAAGTGGAGACACTGAACTCTCCCCTATGATCAGCTTAATTTGAAAAGGAGAGTAATTAAATCTTACTGGTATATCTGAAAGACAGAGCCCCCAAAACGCCTCACCAAATGACTATACCAGGAAATCTGTGGGCATGTGTCCACATGAAGATCTGTGCACAGTGTGTAAGTGGCCACAGGGAGCTTTAGCTACATGAAAGTCATCATCACACAAAACACCTCATTCTGCGCTTTTGACCACACCCAAGGGCTTCAGGGTTGCTGACTCAGTCAGATTATAGTTAAGTAGGCTAAGCACAGGAGACCTCGGGACAGACAGGAGAAGGAGGCAGAGGGACTGCAAAATAAGCAGTTCTCATTGGAGAAGGATAAGCCAGATGATCAGATTTACTGTAATAAAAATGAATGCAGGACGCAGATACATAAGTTAGCATGAAAACCATGCCTGCTGACTCAAAACAACATCCACTAGGATCACAAGTTTCCCTAAACTGAGACTTCAGAAACATTTCTTTAAAGACTACTGTACTTTCCTTCATGGAAGGTGTCAAGATCCAGAGTGATTTTGAGATAAATTTTGGGCTGTTCTCTTACCCTTTGGGTATAAGACACCTCTAACCTTCCACAAAGCAACTACTTTGCTGCAATTAAAATGAGGCTTTAGTAATCAGGCCATACAAGATATCCAGGGCTGGGCCTTTATGATTCACTTCAATCCTAGCTATTCTGGAGTCCTTCACTGAGGATTTCAGTTTGAAGCTAGCCTGGAGAAATGAAAAGTCTGTAAGATTACTTTTATCTCCAATTAACCAGCAAAACGTCAAAGTAGAGCTGTGGTTCAAGTGGCACAGCACCAGCTTCGATGAAAAGGCCAAATAACAATAAAAGGCCTCAGTCAAGCCCCAGAGTGCATGGGTACATGTGAGTGCACACATACACACACACACACACACACACACACACACACACACACACCCCAAGATATCTAGTGGGTAATTAAATCAATTAAAGGCACTTTGCAACCACCTAGCCTTTTCTGGGTTCATTGATTTATTTATTCAACAAGTATTTACAGATCATTCATATGAAGATAGTGGCACAGACACTGAAAATATAGGCATAAATATATTGATTAACCATATCTATCATAAAACTTTCATTGTAGTCAAGGAAATCCAGAAGTAAATGAACAGGTAAGTTGGTGAGTACAGAAATGGAAGGACAAGCAAATGCAATGATGGTATTTATTAGACATTATGTTGAAAACGAACTATACAACTTGTAAATGGGAATGGAAGGGAAAAACTGGGCAAGAGCGAGGGAAGGGGTGACATGATCAACCACAAATGTACTCTTTACCTGACTTTGGTAACCATAACCCCTCTGGATATCACCCTCATTATAACAACAAAAAATGTTAAGAAGGTAAATGAATAAATGTAATAAAAATTAAACATAAGCAATATTATAAAGAAACTAGGAAAAGAGAGTGGGTGGGGTGTGGGCAGTTGGGGTAAGAGGAGAGAGCTGTTTTAAGAAAAAGCAAGCAGGGTGGACTTAAGACTAGAGGAGAAAGCAGGAGGGGTGGAGACCAGAGATGAGCTGAGTCATAAGCATGATGACCAAGAGAGGAATGAGTAAGAACTTCCCAAAGAACAGTGATGACAGTCTAGTCCACTGATTTGTTCCGTTTCTATGCAGATTCCATTGAATTGCTGGGGATTTATTAAACAGTCGGAAGACCCAGCTTTCTCCTTCTTCCTGACCACTATGCCCTGGCTGTTCTCTGTAAACCCATCTTAATCCAAGAAAGGAGATTAAAATGATGACTGCCTCCTCCCTTACTCAAAGCTCAAAACACTTCTGCTCAGAAAGTTGACCTGCTCAGATCACTACTGACCTAGACTGAGCATTTGTTACCCAGTCCCCAATTGGATGGCATTAGGAGGTCAGCTGTCTGGGTGGGAACTGTGTTACAAAGGGTGGCGTCTTCCTCATGAAGGGGATTAAGGCCCTCCAAAGAGACCCGCAGGGGTCCTTCCTCTCTTCACCCTGTGTGGATGCAGTGAGGGCCACCACCTACGAGTCAGGAAGCAGATCCTCACCCCATACAGAATCTGCTCACCCTTCTCATCACACTTCCCAACCCCCGGACCTATGAGATCAACTATGTAATACACCTAACCACATTTCTCGAAGTGCATTACACATACGTTTTTGGATACTCATCTTTATTGTTTCAAATATCTTATACTAATACAACTCAGTCAATATATAATATATAGTATGTATTAAATGTCTCTCTACATACATATATATGTATATATATATATATATGCAGAGATCAAGAAAGAGAGAAACTGGAGGATGAGGCCTTGGTAATAAATACTTATTCATTTTCTTCCTTTTTTGAGATAAGATCTTAATATATAACCTAGGCTGACCTTGAACTCAAGATCCTCTTACTCTCTTACGTCCTGAGGCCTGGAATTTCAGGTGCACGCTTGTCCAAGCTTGGATCATAATCCATCTTTTAATGAGTTACTTTTTGGAAGAAAGAAAGATAGGGGGATGTTCTTCCCACAAATGCCACCTTTTCCAGCTCTTCATTGTAACACGTAAATCAATAAACTGTGTGTGAACAAATCTAAATGTGTTGGGAACACATCTGAATATTCTAAATCTATTCATAATTTTAATGCAGAAAATGTGCACATACGCACTCTCAATTCCACCCCCAAAATAATCTCCCTGATCAATTCTTCCTTCTCACCTTCATTTCTATCTCCCATTCACAGGCACTGTTTGTTTTGGTATGTTACAGATACTGGCACTTTCATGATTTCCTTATCCAGTCTTCTATATAGAACAGGGTGATTTCTTTTAAAAATTTTAAGCTCTGCTATTCAACAACTCTTCTCACAGCCTTTAGGATTAAGCCTGAAAGCCTGTCCAGCACCTCTGAGACGAGATCCTCTACTTCCTAGGCTCATCCTTTTCCAATCTCATACCTGCTCACTATTATTTTTGGCATTCTCTTTTTTCATATAGTTTTTATTGCAATTAATAAAAAGGGTTACATTATATTCACCAGATAGAAGGTACATTACTTCACAAACACTGATACCCCGTCTCATGTCTTGGTCCCTATTTCCCTCCCCCCAACCTCACCCCTTATCCTGTTTTCCCCCCTTCCCTATCCTATTTCAAATAACGAAATAAACATATATATATAATATATCAGATAACAAGGTAAAATACTGTAACAATATGAGATAACCAAGAGACAGCAAAAGAGATGCAAGATAACATAGTACATTAAGGACAACAACCACTCATTCTCATTATATAGCTTTTGTTTCTATATCCTGGAGGTCCTATCCTGCTCACTATTTTTAAGGACACTGTCCTTCTAAGAGTTGCTTGCATATCCTGAGCAAGCATGTCTGGCCAAGTCAGTTTATAAATGTAAGCTTGCAATTAGCATAGTTAACTATATTTGTTATCTGATTCCTTTTGTTTTATATATATACACACACATATATGTGTGCATACATATATATGTGTGTATAGCTTACATTTCTATAAAAGCATTGATACACTGCAGTTCTTTTACTTAACATGCCAAAGAATTTATATCATTAATATATTTTGGTCTCAAATATGAGTTTACTTGTTAATTTAGTACTTGTACAAGAGTTGACATTTAACATACCAGTTTATGACTACAATATATCTTGATCAGTGTCATCCCTCTTAACATTCTCGCCCATTTCTTTCCTACCCACCCCTTCCCACTTAATTTCATAGGATATACATAAGATTCTTGACTGCATTCTCTTCTCCTCTTCATTTGTCCACTTCTTTCCCTTTGGTCCTACCCCACCCCTTTTGAGTATCTTCTTCCTGGTATTTTGCTGAACTTTGAATTGTCTTCGTAAGGAATTATACTATTTGAATTCTCCCTTAAATCTATAGTATTTCACTTACTACATCTGTATACACTTTATACTACATGGCACATTTACTTATAAGTTTATGAGCTAACTCTAGCTTCCACATAGAAGGGAAAACACATTTTTTGTCTCTCTGAGCCTGACTTACTTCATTCAGCATAATTTTTTCCCAGATCTTTCCATTTCTTTACAAGTCAGAGATAAAACTACTAGTGTATCCGCCTAACATACACAAGCTGAACCATCTCCTGAGTCTTATGAATATTCCTCTAAAATAAACTTCTGAAACAGAACTGAGAAGAAAGAGAACAGTAGACTTCTCTGTGCAAAATGGCACTGCCAGTGACTTGGAAGAACTTCCAGCCAGCTCAGATTCAGAAAACTTTTATGAATTTCAAACACTGAATATCCACCCATCCATCAATCCATTCAGTTATATAACTAGTAACGCTTGGAATTATTACACTGGGATTAATATCTCACCTACTCCCTATAACTTGAATAAAAACACACAAACTGTAAGGTATTCTCACAGAAGATTTGTCAATTAGAAGTTTTCGATTTTGAAAGTTTGAATCACCAATTTTAGGACTACTATGGGTATTTCTTTGCCTTTCAAAACCGCGTTTTAAAAATTCCTTTTCCTACCAATTAGAAAATGACAGGCCTGGAGTTTGGCCTGGTGGTAGAGTGCTTCCCTAGCATGCATGAAGACTTGGGTTTGATTTCTCAGTACCACATATGTAGAAAAAGCCGGAAGTGGTATTGTGGCTCAAGTGGTAGAACTCTACCCTTGAGAAAGCCCAAAGACAGAGCTCTGGCCCTGAGTTCAAGCCCCGGGACAAGCAAAAAAAAAAAAAAGAAAGAAAGAAAGAAAGAAAGAAAGAAAGAAAGAAAGAAAGAAGAAAATTACTAGATTTTTTTCTGATTTTCTTTCTTTCCCCCTTATTAATGGTTAACCTAATTCTTTCCCCAGATGTCTATTTTGCATAAGTGGCTTCTTTCATTCACTATCCTTAAACATCAAAATTACATTATGGTTTCTACTTGTTCTGATGTAGCATAAGAAGTAAGTCTAGTGGTCTGACATAGAATTCCTTTTCTCATCTAAGAAACAATAATGAAACGATGCCCACATTCTACGGCACAATAAAACACACAAATAATAATTATTAAAGAATAAAGTAGAGACTACAAAGAAAAATCCACAAAGGTAAAATATTAAAAACTGTGCCAAGAAGTCATGAATCACCTGAACAGCAGCAAGAGCAATTAAGAATATGTTTATGTTTAGGAAGGATGTACTGAAATAGAGCCCTAAGTTCTGCCTTGTTTTGGCACTATGCTCAACTGCAATTACAGTTTACAAAAGCATCCAAATGTAACAAGTAAAGCACTAACAATACACGTCTCCCTAAACCCAAACTACTTATTCCCCATTTACCATGAAAACTTCCAACACTAACAATGATTTTTTTTCTGACTTCCTCTATACAGTCATGTTATTGCCTCTTGCTCTTTAATTAAAGCAAACACTCGCAAGACAACAGACCAAATGCCTCTTTCAGCTGGGTATGGTAGCTCACATGTATAATCTTAGCAACTGTGGAATTTGAAATTAAGAGGCTTCTACCTTAACGCTAGCCTGGACAAGATTTAGTGAGACCACATTTCAATTAACAAAAAAATTGGGCATGATATATAATTCTATCAGCCCATCTATGTAGGAAACATAAATAGAAGGATAATAGTCTGGCGCAGCCCGGGGTGGGAAAAAAGCCAGATTGCTTTGTTCAAAACTAACTAAAGCAAAGCAGATTGGGGCCACAGCTCCTGTGCACAATGTTTCCCTGTCAAGCACATGGCCTCTAGTTCAGACCTTGACTGGTACCGTGACCCCCTTTTCCTTTCCTTTTCTTTTTTTTTGGACAATACAGCATTGTTCATCCCCTCACAGAAATGTGATATGGATCAATGAAAACTACAAGAAAGACAGTTTTCTATAGTTTAACCTAATGATTACCAAAATACTTATTTCAATATTCACGTAATCAGGATCAAATCTGAATGATGTTACAACAAAAGAGTCTCATCAAACTCAAGTATGACCCAAAACAGGCAAATTCTGCTTAAAACATTTAAACCTGAACTAGCTCTGTAGAGTCATACCTGTAACACTGTCCAATAAATTTAATAACACATATGGACCTTTATTCCCATCTACCTTTGGGGATTACTATAACTCCTTGGGGAAAAAAATTAAAAACCTATTTAAGCATATTTTTTCAGGTTTTAACAGCAAAGATAATACACTGTTCCACTTTTAAACTCAGGGAACATAATTAGTGATGGCATGATTCTTGTTTGTCTTCTGTACAGAGAATTTATCTCTATAAAAATATTCATTACAAAACCACAGAATAATTATTTTGTGATTCTTTCATTTTTTGTTTGCTAACCCCCAGCACAGTGCTCAGTATGTGATTAAAAAAAACTTAGAATGGCTGAGTGCCTGTGGTCCCCTCCTGCGATCTGATCTATGTGAATGGGTGAACTCAGGGAGGGCCAGCACTGAAGGCCGGGGGAGAAAGACTTATCCTACCCTTTCTCAATTGATATCTGAGTTTACTGGTGTGTGCTTGTCACCCAAAGCTACAAGGCAAGTCAAGATTAGGAAGTAGTTCCAGGACAGCCTGGGCAGAAAAATCTGTCAAAGAGGATGCAGCGACTCATGCCTATGATCCTAGCTTAAGATGGGCAGCCTAAAAGTAGGCAATTGCAGGTCAGATGCCCTAAACAGGAAGTAAGATTCTCTCCAGTGGCTTAATGGTACTGTCCCAGCCTACCAAGCAGAAGTCATAGTCCAAAGTAAAAGAAAATCTTAGTAACAATAAAGGATAACATCAAGTTGAAATCTTTATTTTATAGGGCTCAATGTGAATTTCTAAGCATACACATGCTCTATTAATATTTCTCTTCCATATTATGGTCAAAGATTTAAGAATCTGACATTTGTTCATAAAATTACTTTTGACTTTACCACTAGGAAAGGCAAACAGAAGTTAAAAAAATCTGGAGTGCTCAATTGGCGGAGTACACTGTTTTCAAATCCTAAGAAATGTCGAGGGACTCTATCTCTCAAATAAATGAACCTGTAAACCATTTCTCCAGTGTACTGGAGAGATCAAACTCTCCATTGACTTCCAAATAGCTTCTGTTCCCCCTTTGTTTATCTCCCAAATACAAAGATTCTTATAGAATATATAGCTCGGTTCCTGTCAAGTTTTACCTAGACTAAACTATGATGGTTTTGTATAAAACTGAGATAGTAAGCTTGCAAGCAGTTTGTAAAGTTACAGGTATTTTCCCTCATATAAGGTGATGCACAAAACACATTCACCAACAAGTTTAGTTGATCCTGACTCACTGTTGGCTGTTTCATTCACCCATGAAATGTGCTAAGTGTTATGGATGCAACAGCAAGTTAAGAGAGCTCTTTTGTTTAGAGATCCATGTCTGGGAGAGAAAGAAACCATGAAATATACCCTACTTTCTGGTACACAGTGCTAAAGTAATAGAGGAGTTGCTAAGGGAGTCATGTGCAAAGGCAGGAAAACCAGATACATGGAGAGAAGAAGATAGTCCAGAAGATAGTCTGGTCCTAAAGTATGAATCGGTATGGTGGACAAAAAAGAGTAAATGCTAGCACATTTAAGAAGCCATAAGTCAGCTACTTTGGAAGCTGAGGTCTAAAGATCTCAGTTCAAAGCCTCCCAGGCAAGAGAGTACATGAAACTTGTATCTCTAATTAACCAGGAAAAGCCAGAAATGGAGGTATGGCTTAAGTGGTAGAGCACAAAGCTTGAACAAAAAGTTAGAGCTTAAGTAACAGCATAAGGCCCTGAGTTCAAAACCTTGTACCAACACAAGAGAAAGAGAGAGAGAGAGAGAGAGAGAGAGAGAGAGAGAGAGAGAGAGAGAGAGAGAGAGAGAGAGAGAAAGAGAGAGAGAGAGGAGAGGGATAGAGAGAGAGAGACAGAGAGGGAGGATGGAGAGAAGAGCAAGCTAGCCACAAATCTTTGCAAGTGAATGCCTTTCTTCAGCAGTATTTTTTCTTCATTAATACCAAATAAGTAAGAACAGGACAATTCAGATATCAACAAAACACTGGGCTATAGAAACCACCCTGATTAGGCAAAGGCAGAACACAGGAGAAGCTAGATCAGGGAACAGGAGTTCTCTAAGAGGAAAAGAATGTGATGTTTTAGAAATGGAAGAACTCCAGGTGGTGACAAAAGCCACCTGGCTGGTTACAAGGATGAAGAGCAGAAACAAACAAATGGGTGCAAAGTCACTGGAGGTGAAAACACCAATGGCAGGGGAAGTGAGTGGCTCACCTACCATATGAAGTCACCCAGGCTGAGGGCAGGAGGTCCCTTTCCTGTATAGAATGAATTTTGGAGAGGAGTCAATTTGCCAGGCTGTTGTATGTGCTCATTGGGAACACAGCTCTGTGTCAAATATGCCTAAGGTTGAGGCTCATAAATGCCTCTAGGCCTGAAAAGGGGAACACTGGTAACATTACTGATATTCTGGGCAATAATTATGAAGCACCTGGCACCATGCCTGGCCTACAGTTTCAATCAAGAGATGCTTGTTCCTTCACTGGGTCAACCATGCTGCTTTTTCTGCCATACGTTATATTAAAATACCTTGCATAAAACTGCTTCAAAATCTTGTGAAAAATAAGAACATGTATATATGAAGTAATAATAAAAAAATAAGCTATCGGTACAGAATGCCTTTTACTTTGATATAATTGCTAAAAAAAATACAGCATAAGAGTAGAAATAAACTGCTGGATGAAATTAGCAAGCCTAAAAAAAGAAAATGAGTCTTCTATGTATCCAGTTAGAATATAAATTGAAACGTGGAAAAATAAAAGGGCAAAACTTTTGGAAGACAATATACTGAATCAGCTTTGATACTAGGAAGAGAAAGACTGCTTGCACAAGACACCGAAAACCCAGAATAGTGGAAAAAATGATGAATAAATTTGTCCCCACAGAAACTTAAATCTCTGAAAATAAATTCAAATAAAGCAGATGCGTGCAACTAAAATAGCGAGAGGATTAGTGCCCAGAACATTAAAATAAAGGGAGGGGAGTAGAATTAAAAAGTTCAATGTAAAAAAAAATGCCAAAAGAATAAGAACAGGTAAGAGAAATGTATCAGATCTTAACATGATAAAATATATGCATTTATTTTTAGGAGAAAATTAGAAGCAATGAAGTCTTTGTACCCTTTATGTTAATAAAAATTAATTTTTCAATTACCCTGAACATTACTGGTGACCTCAGGAACAGGAAATTCTTTACTGAGATCAAACAAAAGGTGAAAACTTAATATTTACTTACTCTTAATAGTAAGTATATAAATACTTACCATTATATATTAAACTAAAATAGCATTATATCATACCATTTTGATGTACTTAAAATATATCATACGTGTATACACAGACTGCACTAGAGACTCTTTCATTTGTTTTAAACACATTAAAATGTATCTTAAAAGTTAGATTGCCTGTATTTACCATGAATACTATAAGAAACACAATATAAATAGTATTTTCAGTGAATAAAATTAGCAAACACAACTTGCTATGAACTAAGCGTTGTTGCTGCTTTATTTAAATCATCACCATTGGAATTTATTTGCCTTTGTTGGAAAAGATGCAAATGGATGACAGGAAGAGTACTTAATCGGCTATTTGTGAGGATGAGTTCCTAAGGAAACAGAAATTACCACTGCTCTGCAAGCTGCTGCTGTGCTCTTTCCCACTGTATTCCTGGCCACCTGAGAGAGTCTTTCCATACAGCTCTCCTCATCAAGGGTCCCAGAGTGTAGAAATGGAATACAGGTAATTCTTGCATACAAACTTAACTTCCATCCTCAACATAGCCTATGACATCTTTTACCCAGATAAGATAATCACTTCTATTTCCTGAAGAATTAAAGGTTTCAGCTTATGAAACAAAACAATCTACCTCTAAGGTTAGGTCAATAGATTAGAAAAGTGGCATTTATGAGCAAATTCTACATCTCTCAAGTCATGGCCTAAAAATAAGACTTCTTGTATTTTTTAAAGGGGAATTTCAAGTTTTATAACCTATGCTCTCTTGACTTTTGCTTTTTTGATGATTTCAGGTAATAAGGGGCACTATGGAAGCCCTGGCTAAGAAAGAATTGTCACACACATGGACTTAATCCTTCCTGACATTTTGTCCTGTGAGTTGCCTATAGGTATAGATTCTCTCAGACACAAGGCTGGTTCATATACCCTTGAGATACTACTTCTGATCTTGCATGACATTGCTAGAGAGGTCAACTGAAGCTACTCATAGCTGGAAGGGGCAGATTGGAGACCATGAGCAGAGCACAGAAGAGACTCTGACAAGTTTCTGGGATTCACAGAACACATCTTATGATGAAAGCTCTATTAATAGTAAACATGAAACAGAGCTGAAAATTAAAATAGCACTTTCATACTTGTTATGCAGTGATATTTTCAAGTGCTTCACAGGTGCTGTTAAAAATGTAAGTCCAACCATTTAAACTCTTAAATCGTTTTAATAGCAGGAGCATACTGGAGAATTGGCTAATTAATTGATATTAGCACAGCTACATAAAAGAAAATCTGCAGTTCACGTTCCAGCCTTGATTTTTGCAAGAAATTTATATACGGACACAAGCATTTCATGAAATGTCATTTTGCTTCAAATCTCCTACTGGACACAATTCTTCAATATTTCTGTATAATAAAAAAGTCACTGTATAGAAAAATGGTCAGATGAAGGTATAGGTGTATACATGTAGAACATATATTTATTTAAAAAAAGCTAGAAATGTAGTGCTCATGGCTTATTTTGAAATCTTGGCTACTTAGGAGACTGAGATTATGAGGATCACAGTTCTGGGCCAGCTTAGGCAGAAAAGTCCTTGATATTCTATATCAACCAAAGAAACTGGGCCTAGCAGAAAAGAACCTGTTATCCCAGCTGCAGTTGAAAATGAAAAATAGAAGGATTACAGTATAGGTCTGGGAGGGAAGTAAGACTCCATCTCACAAATAATAAAAAGTACAAGAAAAGAGCTGGATGGGTGGCTGAGTGGCAGAGCATATACTTAGCTAGCACAAGACTGTGTGCTCAAATCCCAGTACTGCCAAAACTGTGTGTGTGTGTTTCTGTGTATGTGTTTGTGTGGCTAGAGAGTAAGCTTTGATTTGTTACTTTCAACCTATAGATTGGAGAGGGGCCGATTTGATCAAAGAACATTATATACATTTCTAAAAATGACAAAAAAATCAAACCCATTTATTTGTACAACTAATGTATGCTAATAAAGAAAGAAAGTTTTATACAGGAAGCAAAATTGCAGGTTAGAGAAATGCTTAAAACTGAGTCACTTTTGTAAATAAATAACTGCAGAGCATCAATTCACAAAATGGAGTCGCTGATGTTTCTCAGCATCCTATAGATTTAAGCACTTAGTAACATAAAAATAAAAAAATCCAGCTAAGATTCTGAGATTTCATTTTTTCTTTTCTTTCCTTTTTTTTTTTACTAAGAAGCACCAATATGAGTGCTTTTTTATGGGGAAGCACTTATGTTTTTATGTCTAATTGTATACATATATAAATATGCAGATTTTCTATTTATGCATAAATGTGCTTGGTATATACAAAAGAGTATGCCAATTTAGGCTCTTTGTTTTATTTTGGGGGGAAATTCTAAGCTGGCACTCTATTTCAGTTACTCTGTTTGTACTAGCCCGTGTGATTACTGCCTACTCTTTGTGGCCCACTGAAGGTTTCATGTGTGAATTTAGACAGGTCAACCATTTTCTATAAAATCTATTGATTAGGTAATAGAGCCTTCAAGAGGAACAGAAAGGGAGAGTTATGAGGATTATACTATACCTTTCCTATCCACAAGATCTTAATTGATAAATCACCAAATTCTAAAGGGTAAACATGTCTATTTTTTTTCTCTCCTCTCTCTACAGAGAAAAACTGTTCATGTGCCTCTGTGTATAGGGAAAACTTTCTCAGCAAGTGAAGTTAATTTTTTTGGCATGTAAGGTGAATTCCCAGAGATAATTTGATTCATGTTATTTTACTCTGCCCCACACTCCCACTCCTACTTTATTCTCTCTTATTCCAGACTCAGGTTGTAACATGTTGAACTCTGTGGCACTCACAGCTTTTACCCCTTTTAGTAACAGCACCCATAGTGAATCTCACTTTAAAGCTGCTAAACTGGAAGATTTCTTTCTTGCTGCACTGAGTTATATAATTGTTATTTTCATCTTACTTGAGTGGGAAGGCATTTCTGAGACTGGGTTTCTTGGCTTTGCAACAAGGTAACTGGAAAAGAAAGGGGTTCCCATGCCAGCTTCTCTAGGCATCCATCTATCTTCTCACACAAACAGAAACACACCAGGCTGCCACCATGACCAGTAGTCTCACAGCCTCCTCTCCGACAGCCTGAAACACAGTTCATTTCCCTTTTTATGCAACACATCACCCACCCTGACTGAAATCAAAGAACCCCAGGAGATGAGTTATTGGTTGGCACTTCAACTTCTGCTTATTCATCTTTTCTTAAAGCATCCATTCATTCTTGTGTGCACTTTCTTTCAATACACTGTTTTTTTGTTTTTTGTTTTCTTTTTTTTGCCAGGCCTTCACTGGAGCTCAGGGCTTATGCACTGTCCTTGGACTTTCTCAAGGCTAGAGCTCTACCACTTGAGCCACAGTACCATTTCTGTCTTTTTCTATGTATATGTAGTACCGAGGAATTGAACCCAGGTCTTCATGCATGCTAGGCAAGCACTCTACCACTAGGTCAAACTCCCGGCCCCTAAACTGTTTTGTACTTAGAATATGAATAGTGAAACATACATAGAGACCAGGCTCTTGCCTTCACAAAGCTTTGATCTGACAGAGAAGAGGAAATTGTACAGATAGTTATTATGGAGGTTTACTGTCAAACATTGTGAATTATAAGGCAATCTGTAACCAAATAGCATTATCTCATCAGAGGTTGTAAGGAGGGATCTACAGTGGTGAGAGAGTCTCAGAACTAATAGAGTTGGCTGTCCAAGAAAGTATTAGCTTTTGTGAAGGGATACTCTCTTCTCTAAGAAGAGATCTACAGTGGAGTGAAATGCCATAACCAACAGAACTGTAGTTTGTGCAATGTGTGAGTGATGCTTTTCTTTCTCCTGCAGTACCTTGAGGAACACTTGCTGGAGTTCAGTTCTTGCCTTCTTCACCGGGAACCTTTGTTGCCACTCTTTTCCCTCATTTCTTCACCCTTCAAATAAGCTAGGCATTTCCATAATATAGAAGCACAATCACAGCTCTATAATCTCCCTCAGAGCTACCATCTCAAGGATATACCCCTCACCAGGCAGATATATATATATATATATATATATATGCTTTTGTTCCATTGAATTTCTACAACCTTAAAACTTCCATGAAACTAAAAATTTAAAAAACCCTTAGACTGAACATAAGTATTCTCATCATCCAACTACACATTCTTGTCATCTAACTGCAAGTTTCAGCAAGCAAAATACCATGAATTATTCAACTGTCTGTTCTATGTTTCATGATGAGCACACAACAGTCTCTCACATGAATACCTGTTGAATAGATGAAAGGCATAACAATTTGAATCATTGAAAAAAAGATAAATTACTTGCTGGGTTTCTGGTAGCTCATGCCTGTAATCCTAGCTACTCAAGAGGCTGAAAGCTGAGGATCAAGGTTTCAAGCCAGTTCAGACAGACAAACTGAATGACAGTTACCTCCTATTAACGAACAACAAGCCAGAAATGGAGTTGTAGCACAAGTGAGAGAGCAACAATCTTCATTGAAAAACCTCACAAACATACGAAGTCCTGAGTTCAAACCCGAGTTCCAGCACATTTTGTTTTTTAAATCACTTAGAGCAAGTTTGTACATTTTAACTCTTTCCTAATTTTCTCCTTCAATTATAAGGACAATACAGAGCCATCTTTTGTGCCTATAGGTTGAATTCTTGTAATTTTATGTTGTGCTTGGCATCTATTCTGAATACAAACTTTTCAAAGCAGAAACAGAATTCAGATATCTGGGAGAGAGTTCTCTAGGTCCATGCCATATCCACACGGCTCAGACTAGTGGCTACAATGTAAAACTTCCTGGCAAGAATCCAACCTAGAAGACCTGGCTCTTGCTTTCCCACCCTTTATGTAAAGGATCCTTCATGCATGTATTGGGAATCTCCAGTGCCCTCACAGCCTACCGCTTTTATATATCATGCCATCTCTCCTGCCTGACTCCTCATTTCTGCTCCACAGATTGGGGGAGGGCTGCCACTCTGACTCTTCATGTCCTCTGTTCTCCCTGCCAAGTTCTGCATTTCATGTGAAGTATGACTCCAGATGATAAATAAGCCCTTAGCACAAAGATTATTGTCATTGCATCTCTCTATATATCTACCCTACTTACTCTGGAACTTGGTAACTAACTTTTTCCAACCATATCTAACCTTAAAAGTAAAGTTAGTTTCCTGATAAATCATTAAAGGAAATGTAGTCAGTCTAGCCACTACGGACAATATTATGGATGTTCCTCAAATATTAAAAATAGAACTGTACTATCCAGGAACCCCGCTAGAGGAACATATTCAAAGGAGATGAAATTAGTGGAGAGATAGGAGAGATGTGCTTTCCATGCTTCTTGAAGCACTATTCACAAAAGCCAAGAAACAGAAATAGCATATGTGTACATCAACTGATAAATAAAGAAAACGTGGTACGTATACCATAGAATGTTACTTAGCCACAAAAAGAATGACATCATGTTTTACAACAACATGGATGAAACTGGAGATGAAATAAGCCAGGCACAGAAAATGAATCATCATCTAATCCAATTCCTAAATGGAATAGAAGAGTATTAATATCATAGAAATTGAGACTAGGATAATAGTTAGCAGAGGGTGAGAAGGGGCGAAGGAAAGGGTGAGGATAGGATGACCATACACTCACACTACAGAAAGCAAAGAGCCTACAATTGAGCTGCTAGCTACTCAAGAGACAGCAATTGGAGGGTCTCAGTTTCAGGACACCCCAAGCAAAAGAGGTCCAGTGGCTAGGTTGGTAGTGGCAAGTGTTTGCTGTTCCAGCAACATAAGAAGCAAAAGTAGGGCCCGAGTCGAGGTGTGGCTCAAGTGGTGAAACGTCAACCCAGAAAGAGTGGGCATAAATTTCAGGAATGACTGAAAAGCAAGGTGGCCTGTCAGACTGATTGAGGGAAATAACGTTTCTTCCCTAAATGAATAATTATTATTTAGACCTTCAAGCCATTATGTGCTTATAAGCAAAAAAATTAAACAGCTCTGTAAGCAAATGAAATTTTAATTTATAATATGAATAATTGCTAACACAGTATATTCTGGAAATTTTAAAACCTGAGCACTGTATTTAAAGAGACTGTCATTTTAAAATAATGAGTTGCTATGTTTTCTATTCAGCTTTGAATCTGCTGTACAAAATGAGCCTGTCAACAAATTTATACTCCCACACGTCATCAATACAAATGTATCTAGTCCCCTTTCTCCAAATGATTAAAGTTACATTAAAAATATGACAAATTGTTTTTATGAAAAGGCTATCTTGAAGGCTGAAGCATTAGGAAGCTCAAAAAAAACTGCATGAAAGAATATCATCTCAGATTTGACTGTGCTCAATTTGGATTTTTTTCCCAAAAGGGTATTTTAAGGGAAAACCATTTCTATGTGAAGTAGAGATACAGTGGCACGGGGCATAAGTTAACTTATAGAGAGAGAATTTTCAGAGCCCACTGCTGCTGTTTCTCAGTGATCAATGGTTTTGGAGGCCTAATGGTTATCATTCCTATTTTACTAAAAGCACTGATACTTGAAGGGATTTTATTCAAGGCCACTGGCCTTAAAGCTTGTCTAGTCCCAGAATGACAGGTTAGATGAGGCTGTTTTAGTAAGAACATTTACTAACCAAATGAAAGCTCTATGATGTACCATGCAATGGAAAAAATCCTAACAGAAGCACATTCTGTGAGCGTAATGGGTAAAAGAGACATGAATAACAGGTAAGGAATCAAGGCTGTTTCTATGTCTACCCAGCTACTACTTAAAATATCAACAGTAAAGTACTTGCAGAATTGGCGAATGTCAATCAGAAGGTAAAACCCCAGAGCGCATGGACACCTTTATTGTCACCAGCAGTGACCCACGCAGCCTTGGGCTGTCTTATCGTCCTCAAGTTTCACCCAGGATTTCAATTACAGTTCTTTTATTAATCTCATTCTGATTTAAATCTGCAGAAGAATTTATACATTGGAGGTATCTGTGGTTGCCGGAGGGATGTACTTGTGTAAAGCAAGGAATTCTACCTGTAATAGACAGCATGTGTGACTCTGGCTCCTCTAGTCAGTCAGGATTCTTTTAAACCATCCAACTGTGGTAATTCACCTAGAGCAATGTGTATCCAGTCACTTAAAAATACACTTGAATTCCACATGGACTTTCAATTTATGACCTTCTTTTTCACTGCTGAATAGACTGCCATGAACCTGGTTTATTAAAAGAAAATTATTAGAATAGGAAAGCAGAGTAATATATAATCTCAGATTAACCATTTCAGATTTCTCCCAAATCCATCATACTTTACAACATAAATATGCATTATTGTTATTATTATTTGTTGGTGCCAGTATTGGGGTTGAACTCAAGGACTTATGCTCTTGCTTAGTTTTTTCAGTTAAGGATGGTACAGTACAACCTGTGCCACATCTCCATTTCTGGCTTCTTTCTGCTTGCTCAATGAAAATCACAGACTTTCTGTTCAGGCTCTGTTCAAACCACAGCCCTCAGATCTCAGCCTGCTGCACAGCTAGGAATATAGGTGTGAGCCATCAGAACTACTATTACAATGTACTATCCACACAACTATCATGTAATAGTCTACAGGAAGGGTTTTGAAATTACCTGTCACCTCTATACCTTATGCTTCTATGGATCTTTGAATTCTAGGTATATTTAGATTGAAAATAAATGTAGTGAGAGAAATGATTTTATAAACTCTTCTTTCAGCATATTAGAGCTGGAAAAATATCACACGCAGAGTTACACGCACCATGACTTCTTAACGTAATTGTCAACAAGAGTCGGAGCTTCAAAAAAAACCTGCCAATTTCCAAAATGAAGAGTTTGCTAGTATTTTACCTTTGCTGAAAAATTTGATTGCTTTGTGTTTTTTTTGTACCCACAAAACCCTCTTAATAATTCCAGCAAATGGCCTTAGAGCAATAATCTACTGCAGCTATTATAGATCTTAAATGAAATTCCTATTGTTCCAATTTAGCTCTGAGTGGTTGATGTTAGAGTCAAATTATTTTCACTTGAAGATTCTTGCAAACCTTATCAAAATATCACTTTATAAACACATCTGTATTCTACATTGCTGTGAGTTTAGGATCTTTATACATTGTTCTTCTGCCACATGAATAAAATTAATACCGCTAGTAAAAACTCATCAATACACACATGTAGCACTTTTTGTTGTTTATAAGCATTAATCTGAAAGGGAAAGACTCATAAAATTAAGACTGCTGGGGCCGGATGTTTGGCCTAGTGGTAGATTGCTTGCCTTGCTTGCACGAAGACCCGGGTTCGATTCCTCGGTACCACATACTTTGAAAAAGCCGGAAGTGGTGCTAAGGCTCAAGTGGTAGAGCTCTAGCTTTGAGAAAAATCCAAGGACAGTGCTCAGGCCCTGAGCTTAAGCCCAGGACTGGCAAAAAATATTAAGACTGCTGGTTTCATTAACAAGCCATTTTCATAATTTTCCATGTATAAAAAGCATATGTTGAGCTGGGTTCCTATAATTCTAGCTACTCAGGAGACTGAGAGCTGAAAAGTGAGATTCAAAGCCAGTCCAGACCAAGAAATCCAAGAGACTCTTATCTCCAATTCACCAGTAAAAAAAATCACAAGTACAAGATGCAGCTCAAGTGGTAGAACACCACCTCTTAGAGGAAAGAATATTGTAAAATGAGTAGAGTTGAGAGTAATTAACTAGATACTGAAGTAGAGAAAATCAAACTCATGGGCAAGAAAGAATTCAGTACAGGAGGAGGGAAGGAGGGATTATTTTCAGATCTTAGCTACTGCTGAACTGAAGAGCAGGAAATAGTTAAGACAGGAGTCACGTTCTAGGAACCTAACACATTTTCTATCCTGGAGCCTGGCTGTGAAAACAAGCTGAAGGGTTTGAGGTAAATCATCCTTTGGATCACCTGGAGGAAGCCATAAAGGAAGTCAGGATGCGAAGCAAGATGAACAGTTAAGAGAATTCCAATAGCCAATAAACTCAATAACAGTTTTTCAATACTGGTGCCCAAGGAGGAGGAGAAAGTTGGAGAAAAATATGAGGGTTGGGAGTGATCCACACCAACAGAGCAACAATAGCTGTCCCTCGTCAAGGGAAAATTTAAAAAGAGCAATAACTTGTCATCAAAGTCCAACTGTTCTTGTGATGCTAGGCCATACATTCTCACTGTCATTGATCATTTCATTTCTTCTCCCCTAGTGAGTGAATCATGGTGTTTTTTTTTTTCCCATCCACTGTTCTTGGTACAACATTGCCTATAAACTTATTTTTGGAAAGGTGCTGGAGGGTCTCTGGGGACTATAAAGATCAAGCTCAAAGTACTTGTCCTGAATGAAGGGATGAGTCCAGCTGGAGAGATGAGGGAAATAACCAAAATCCACAAATAAGCCTCTTCTATAGTCACGCAATGAGATAAGGCAGTTAGGCAAACCAGTCCCTCTCCCAAAGCCCAAACTGCATCTGGCCACTCTGCTGAGAGCAGAGCCAGCACCTCATTAGGTAAATCAACAGGGGGGCCACAGATCTTAATGAGCCCAGGGATAGGCACAGGTGCCCCAGATTAAGTAGCACTGTGTGCTGACTGTACCTTCTTCACTGAGTAGTCAGTCACACTGACCTAAAGGCTTGTAGGCTCGGGCTAGCTTTTCACTTTAGTAATGCATAAATAAGGAGCTAGAGGCAGTGGATATTATCTTCAACTCCAACTGTTCAGGGGGAGACAGTGGAGGAAAAGGATACATTTCAGAATCAAAACAGACAGAGAATATATTTTTGAAGACTTCTGAAGTCTCTACATTCATAAGAATATACATTTTGATGCTACTATCTTTGTGTGTGTGTGCTGAGCTTCAACTCAGGGCCTGGGTGTTTTTTCCTGAACAGTTGTATACTTCAGGCTAGCTAGCTCTATACCACTTGAGCCCACAGCTCCACTTCTAGAGTTTTTCTTTTTTGGTAGGTAATTGAAGATAGGAGTCTCCTAGACTTTCTTGCCCAGGCTGGCTTTGAACTATGATCCTCAGATCTCAGCCTCATCAGTTGCTAGGATGACAAGTATGTGCTACCAGGCCAGGCACAACAATTTTTTCCACATATTTTTCCTTTTCATCACTATGCCTTACCTGTCCTTTAACAACAGGCCATGTTTAGTCTGCTAAGACGCAAAGAGCTAGTTAGAAATCACCAAATTCAACCCATCCATTTTCAGGTGTATAATAAAGTTCAAGACAACAAAACGACTCAACAAAGTCAATTTCTGACTCTATAAGACTACTGAAAGGCTCAGTCTTAAGAGTTAGTTCTTTCACTTCTCCAAAGCAGCACTTTCAGACACCCTGAAGAAACTAATCCCAGGCAGTAGCTGAAATACACAAAGGGTGTGGGAGCTACCTGCATGGTGGTGCCAGCACCACCATCAGGCAGGTGAAAGCCACAGTGTCACCTTGTCTAGAGGCAGCATCATGTGTCAGCTTTGCCCCACTTCCCACTCTTTCTCATCCTTCAGTAGCAAGGTCACTTATTGAGATAGTGTACTTGCTCTCAGTACTTTCCCTGGTCGTTGGCGGTCTTGTTTCTTTGCATTAGGATACACCGAAGGATGAATCACTGATTCTTTGCCATCAGTAAACTATGAATTGGGGAAAAGATGCTGGTGGTCCCAGAACACTGATAATTGCTTCCAGCTGTTTCACCACTAGAGAAACTCCTAAGGTATTCCAAGCATCAGAGAAAGGCTTCGTCCTCAACCCCCCTGGTCGAGGACCACCCCTTCCCACAAGCAACATGTGTCTTGAAATTCCTCAGATATCAAAGGAAGGGAATTATGTTGACCTTCAGCAGATGAAGCAGGTATCCATGGCTCATATAAATCACCCTAGCTACTTGGGAGGCTGAGATTCAGAAGTTAGGGCAGAACAGTTGAAAGTATTCCTTTCTTCCTCAGAAGCTGGACCTTGGAGTATATGCCTTAGATACTAGGAGAAGCCTACCACAGGGACTCATTGCCCAAGTATATACCAGGGCAGGATGCAAGCCTCTATCTCTAAATAAATACATATATACATAACCAACCAGTCCAAGAAAAAAATAAAAAAGGACTGAGACATAGCTTAGTGGTTAGAGTAAATATCTAGCAATTGAGAGGTCCCAAGTTGAAGCCACAGTATTAGTACCATATCCAACCCCCCAAAATGAAAGTTCCTGAATTTAGGGACTGAAATTTACTCCAGGTAACTCCAGTTGTTCCATAATGTGTGACAACGCTCTCCTGGCCCTCTGACAGCAGCCAGGCCTGGCTTCTTAGCCTCAAAAAGCTTCACAAACTGCCCTGCATGCTTTTAGCTCTCTTTAAATATTCGTATCTATTAGCATTCTAAATATCATATGGATCCATTTGTAGGACACATGTCTATCATTATTTCAGAAGAACTCAGAGGATTTCATTTCTGAGCATACAAACACTGATAAAGCACTTTAACCTGTGCTAAACTCAAGTCTAAGACCTTACACACATTAACTTATACAAGTACAGGACAATCATGTGAGTTAGAACCCAGGGGTCTAATGATGATTGCCACCTTAAAGAAGACAAAAGACACGGGCAATTTAAGCAAGGTTACTAAGCTGGTAGGCAGCAGAGACTGGATTCCAACTAGGACAACCCAGTGCTGACATCTGCAACACATTAGTTTCTAAAACGGTAGTAAGGTAGATGGGAGTCAGCAGCTGGAAGCTGGGATTTCATATGTGAGACACAGTGCCTAGTAAAGTCTAATTTTGTAACCACTTACTTGCTCATGCACTGAACCAAGAGCCTTCCCTTCAATGGAGAAACAATGCATGAAGAACAATCCAAACAATCTCCACATAGTAAGAAATTACATGTGAATTTTATCCAAACTAAAGTAAATAGATTCACTTGAAGGCAAATACTGCTATAGTTGAGAGGTAATGGTTTGACTGATGATGATCTGTTCACTTTATACTCACGTAAACACATGTGCACCATCAGACCAACAATAAATCATGAGGCAGAAAAACAATGAACCTCTGTAAATTATTTAAAATAGCCAAGTCAGGGCCCAAATCTAATGAAGGCAGGAAGGGAAATGAGAATATAAAGAACAAATAATAACAGCACTTGATGCATTTGTTGGGGTCATTTCCTGGTTGCTTGCCATGACTTTATTAACTCATCTTATTAAAAATCAAAGCTGAGGCATAGGAGTGTAAGCCCAGGAACGCTGAATGGGGTGAGCTTTCTTCCTCACTAAGCAATGGTACATTGCAAAGTTGGCAGGGATCTGGGGGCAGCCACTGCACCCATTTGTCCTTCCTGGCCTAATGGAGGCCTTTCAATCATGGGAAGTGGTCCTACCTTATCTGGGACCCAGATAATCATGCAATGGAACAAATACCCTCTACCCCTGGAAGCCCTGACATCTGGGCCCCATTCTCCTTCTTTCATTCCACTGGAGGGTAGCAATAAAGAGAGCTTTTCACTTTTCAATCGGACCTCAATTATCTATTTCTCTCTATCGCCCTCTTCCCCTACTTCTCTCTCTCTCTCTCTTTTTCATTTTTATTTTTCTGTGCTAATACTAGCACTAGAACTTAGGGCTCCACTGGCATTTTTTTTTTTTTTTGCTCAAGGCCGGCACTCTACCACATTACACTTCCACTTCTAGCTTTCTGCTGGTTAGCCAGAAATAGACATTCACAGTCATTTCTGCCAGGTTTGTCTTCTAATCAAGATCCTCAAATCTCAGCCTCTAGAGTAGCTAGGATTATAGGCTTGAGCCATCAGTGTCTAGCTGATTATTTTTCATTATGCTACCTCAGTCTATTCCCTACCCCCCTCACATGTCTGCTTCATCTCAACCTGGGGGCTACTCGAGGTACAAAATAAGTCACCTAACAAAGGGCACTAATGTTACGTGTGTCTCTCTCCCAAGATTGCTAAACTAGTTTTAAACATCCAATTCAAACTGATTCAAAGATACACCTAGCCTTTTAGATCCCCAGGTTATGCATTCATTGGTCCAACTGTGGAATCAGCCTCACTGCCCATCAATACATAACTAAAGAAAATGTGATAGACATGCACAGTGGAGTTTTCCCCGACCATTGAGAAGAGTGAAAATGAAAAATGGAAAAGTGGAGATCATCATGTTGAGAGAAATAAACCAGTCTCACAAAGACAAGTATTACATTGTTTTCTTATTTGTGAAAGTTTAGGGGAAACCAAAACAAACAAGTAGACAAATAAATAAAGCATGGTCATGAAAATAGAGGGGAGCTGGTACACAGATGGAAAAGATACATAAATGGGTAGAGGAGGGCATAAGAAAGCAAATGGAAGGATTAATGTGATTAAATACATAATATGCAGACATAGAAATATAATGAAACCCCTTACTATGTACAGTTAATGAACATCAAAAATAATCATATGGGGAGCACAGAACTGGATGGTTCAGGGTAAACAAATGCAGCAATGGTTCCCACGGACGTCATGTTGAAAATACACATGTGGGTAGGGACGGGAGGGCAAAACTGGGGGAAAGTAAAGGAAGAGGTAACACTGTCATAACAAAACATACTTCATAAATTTGGACATGTGTTAAACTCTCTTTCATTTCCTTCTCTTTGTTTCTTTTTTCTTTTACTTTTTTTTTTTTAGGTCTGAAATCAGGACTCAAACTCAGTACCTGCCACTCTCATTCATTGGCTGGTGTTTTTCTAACTGAGCCACACTTCTAAACCCTAAACTCTCAGTTTAGCTGCCTTGTCTGTGAAATGGACAAATCTATATCTCAGGTTTTGTGAGGATGAAAAATAAAGCACATAATCAGACACTGACTGGTAGCTCAGGCCTGTTATTCCTGCTACTCTGGAGGCTGAGAGCTGACAGAAGAGTCCTTGGGATTCATCTCCAATTAACCAGCAAATATCTGGAAGTGGAGGTATGGCTCAGGTGGTAGTGCACCAGATTTGAGAGGGAAAAAAATAAATCAAGTGTGAGTTGAGAAGCCCTGAGTTCAAGCTTCAGTTCTAGCATTAAAAAATAAAAAGAAAATAACTCGTGAAACTTATAGTACTTGTACTCCCTAATTAGTTCACACACAACAATAACAACAACACCTCCTGGGCATCCATTTCACGCATGCAAGAACCTGCAGTAGTGGTATATAATGCAGTATATCAAATGAGAAGAACAAGTCATCAACTTTTTCCTCCTGGTAAAGAGCAAGAGACCACAGCACAGACCCAGGGACAATGTTTGTGTGATCTGGAAAGAGGAAAATGACACTTCTAGAAAAACAGGCTGTGACAGGAATACAACAGGAATTCTTAATGCTTAATATTAACTTTAGTCTCTGTGTTTAATTAAAACTTAAAATTTTTAACTTCCACAGTTTAAATCAGTCTTTACTGAGATGTGGGCTTCTAGCTTCTGGCGTCTTGTTATGAAGGAATCCCGGAACCATTCCCAGGCAATTTAGCCAAACAGGTCAATTCCTGTCTACTCTTTCACAATAAGGACATGGGATTCAGGATTTGTGGAGTCAGTGCCGGTGAGATAACAAAACTTCCCAAGGAAGAAAGCCAGAGCAGATAAGAAGGTGAAAGATATCCAAGGAGAAAAAAAAAATGGTGAATTGGTTGGGCCAGGGTTCTTTTGTGTAAGAACTGGGTCATAAACTCAGAGCCTGTTGCTCTTGAATGGCTTTTTCTGCACAAGGTTGGTACTCTACTACATGAAACACACGTCCACTTCTAGCCTTTTTGCTGGTTAGTTGGACAGAAGGGTTTTTTGGCAACTTTTCTGCCAAAGGATTGGCTTTGAACCACAATCCTCAGATCTCAGTCTCCTAAATAGCTAAAATTACAGACATGAGCCACTGGCCAGGTAGGCCACTGTGTTTTAAAATGAAATCTAGCTAAATTCTGCACCGTCATTCCATGTCACCTTACCAATAACCCCTGCCATTCTACTCTGTTCAGTGTCCCTTTCCAAAGTACTTTGACTTAAAAGACTAAGCCTTCTTATTTAAAAACAAAACAAAACAAAATAAAACAAAAACAAGCCTAAGCCTTCATAGGCGTGGACATAATCTCTCTTTATTCCCCACTGTTTAAAGAAGACCAAAAAAGAATTACCCCAGCTATTGTTGCTGCTCAAGGACCTTACTTGGCTCCTGTGGTTTTCTGAAACCTCATGGTTGCATCTTCAACCATGTCCTTAGAATTTTTTATTCTTCTTTTGATTTTTCACAATGCTTCGAATAGCAGAAAACAAGAAAGGGAAAGCTTTCTAATTGAGACCAAATAAACATTACATTTGTAGAAGTATCTGATATTTTGACCATGGAAGTATTCCTCTTACCTATGTGCTGATGGATATATATACATATATATATGTATATACATACATACATATACACACATACATTCATGTGGGCTACAGCCACTAGGCTTCTACATCCATTATTTCTTAAATTTATTATTGTTTAATGGATATTTTTTTTCACATGTGTTTTGTATTCATTCTTTTTGTTGTTGTTGTTGTTGTTGTTGTTGTTGTTTATGCCAGTCCTAGGACCTAAGCTCAAGATCTGGGCTCTGTCCCTAAGCTTCTTTGCTGAAGGCTAGTGCTTGACGACTTGAGCCATAGCTCCACTTCAGGCATTTTTTTAGTAGTTTGTTGGACTTTCCTTCCTAGGCTGTCTGTGGACCTCAGTTGTTGGGTTTCAGCCTCCTGAGTAGCTAGGATTACAGCTATGAACCACCGATATCCAGCAACACTTGTTTTTCCTTTCCTTTCCTTTTTGTTTTGTTGTTGTTTAGATTGCCATTTCTCATACCTCTGGCAAGGTTTCCCATGAACTGGTCTTATTTGTAATATCTCAACAAATTAGAAAGGTGAAAAGTAAATGTATAGTTACAAAAAGAATAGGCAAGTTTAAAGTAAAATTTGTTTGAAAATTAATAACTGATCAATGCTAGTGGCTCATGTCTTTATTACTATTTATTCAGGAGGCTGAGATCTGAGACTCATGATAGAAAAATCTTCATTTCCAAGTCCAATGAACCAGAAAAAAACCCCACAAGAAATGTAAATATGGTTCAAGTAGTAGAACACTAGCTTTGGGCAAATGAGAGGGAAGGCCCTAAGTTCAAGTCCCAGTACTAGTGCACATATGCATCACACGCATGCATGCACGCACACACGCACACATATACATTAACCAAATGCCTAATACAAAGATACTATGAACTATGGCTCTCCATTGCCATTGAGACTGAGAGTCTGAGACACATAGTAAAATAATGATGTCTTCAGCAGGCACATGTTATTTCATCCCATAAGGCTCAGTTTTCTGCCTCAATCAAGGCAATGACCTAACCTTGTGAAACAGATAGAGACAATATTTTATTCCCTCTTTTCTTTTTTCTTTCTTCTTCTTTTTTGGTGCTGGTACTAGTGGTTAAACGCAGGGCCCTGTATCCTTGCTCAGCTTGTTTGTGGCTAATGCTCTACCACTTAAGCCACACCTTCAATCCATCATTTTGCTGAGCAATTAGAGATACCAGTCTCATGGACTTTTCTGCTATGGCTGGTTTGAAATTTCAGTCTTCCAGGCCCTCGCCTCTTGTGTAACTAGGAAATTTGTTCATTCCCCATACCACAGATGAGAAACCCAAGGTTTCTTAAATGACCTAAGACTTATATAGAAAGTTGGACTGAAACCCATGTTTTCAAACTTCAAGCTCACTCTGCTTTCTGCCAGTGCAGGTCCTGCTGGCCCCTGGCCCATCACTCAGTGCCAAGCACTGTGTTTGAAGTACTTTGTAAGTATGTTAATTATGGGGGCAGGAAGCAACAGAGCCAAGAATCTGGACTCCACTTCCTCAGATCCAGGGACTCAAACTCTTAACCAACACACTCCACTGTCATACACTATGCACATAAGTTCTCAGAGCACATTAAATTTACATAACATTATCACAAATTAAATAACAGCCAAATTAAAACCATTTTCAGATAAAGACTTTTTAAAAAAAACTGGAACTTTTTTTTCCTTTCAGAAATGTTATTTTAAAATTGGCATGAGCCATGAAGTGTGTTTGTTCTTGTGCTTTGATGATGATTAATGAACTCCTTTTTGGACAGGCAAGATCTGCTCTTGGCGTTAATATCCACTTTTTCTCATCCTGGAGCTTCTCTTTAGGTAGGCAAAGTAGTTACATAAGGCAGTGATTAATGAGATGCCACAAGTGTTGATTTAGTCCCAGATTTTTTTTTCCATCTCTCAGATCTAAACGCTTCACCAAAATTAATTTTAAGTCACACTACAAATATGAGTAAAGTGCCGATTCAAGTTGAAAACATATCATATGCTCAACCTGAGCCCATATGCTTTTTCCCCCAATTTCTTCCTGTTTTTCTAGAAAAAAAATATCCTTGAACAGTTTGAGATTCCAAGAAGGTGTTACCATTTCATTTTCTCAAAACCATTCGGCCAGATTCTGTTCTTGGATACTGCTTGAATTTAAATGGAAGATGTATGAAGGACTGAAATATGGGGTATTATTAAAGCAAGATATTGCTTTGTTAGAATGGCAAGTTTCTTCCTCTAAGAGTGCAAAAGCTGTGCTGTAAGCAACTTCAGGGCAGGTGGTGCTGCTACTTTACATGAACAATTTCACCTTTCATCTACCTGACCTTGCTGATGGATTGTAAATAAACCAAAAAGTAATTCTTAGCTCCCCCAAATAAAAGCTGTGTCCTGAATCAGGGAGCTCGTGGGTTCTCATCTATAATTCCAGGGACTCAGGAGGCTTGATGTCTTAGTATCAGGGTTCAAAGCCAATCTCGGGCAGAAAAGTCCATGAAACTCTTCTCTCCATTTAACCGGGAGGGGGGAAGCTAGAAATGGAGTTTTGGCTCAATTGGTTTCTTGATTTGGAGCCACTCCCAGGCAGAAAAGGACATGAGAGTCTTTATTCTTCTTAACTAGAAAAAAGGTGGAAATGAAGGTATGGCTCAATTTTGGCAGAGCACCAGCCTTGAGCTAAAACACCAAGTGAGAGAATAGCAAGGACAATCTTTTCAACCAGCTCAACATTACTCTCTGGTTAAAACTTGTCAAGGGTTCATTGTGCAATTTGGGATAAACCTGCATTTCTCTGCCACAACAAAAACCTTGTCTTACTTCCATTCATTTCTCCCTGTAGACAGCTCTTCTTCCCACTCTCCCCGTTCTATGCTTTCCATACTTGAGAGTCTCTGCTGGAGCTACTCTACAGACCTGTGACTCTTGATCTCTTCTTGTTTTCTGTCAATTCCCTGTCATTTCCTGATGATCATGTATCCAAGCACAGTCACCTGTATTTTCCTGAACTGGAATGATTCAGTCTTACCTCTGGGCTGTGACACTGAGTTCTATGGAACTGAGAATAACCGTGGCTCTTTCCTTCAAGCTTAAACACAAAGTCTGTATACTTGTCAAATGGTTGAATGAAC
Organism: Megascapheus bottae; assembly: GCF_031878675.1. Taxonomy (NCBI): domain Eukaryota; kingdom Metazoa; phylum Chordata; class Mammalia; order Rodentia; family Geomyidae; genus Megascapheus; species Megascapheus bottae. Next base: position 17,661,776 of record NC_143514.1, read on the forward strand.
AAATGCATAAACAAACATGCTCATGAAACAAAACTAAATGATAAAAGTAGAATATAAAATTGAACAATACAGACATTTTCATGAATGTGGCTATACAGAAAGAAAATGAAGTACTGGGGAAAAACATGTAACAAAACATGTAGAAGTATAATGGATTACCATTCAAGCGAGAGAGAGAGAGAGAGAGAGAGAGAGAGAGAGAGAGAGAGAGAGAGAGAGAGAGAGAGAAAGTGAGAGAGAGAGACACACACACAAAGTGTGTGGTATTTCCTTAATGTTCTCTCAATGTTTTAAAATGCAAAACTCTTAACTTCATGAAGAAGGTCAAGTTGTTATAAAAAGTATATGCTGCCTTGAGTCATAATTAAACAATTAAGTCATAATTAAACAACATATGCCTACTGTGAATACATATCTCCACTATCATTACCCAAAAGCCAACACAGAAAAATAATGAGGTGTTTTTTCAGAACTGCACAATATTTACACATTTTATAGATTGAATAGCTAAGACCTCAAAGGACCTCAATATAATTCAACTGGATTCAAGCTTAAGATTTAGACAGCCAGAAATTACTCTTTTCATTTCAAAACTGTTCAATAAGAATGAGCTCTATGGGGCATCATCTGCCTGGCTTGTGTTTGTGCCAACATCCATGGTTAGTTTGTTTTAGAACCTCTAATTAGCTGCCTTATCTTCTGCTCAGGACTTTTCTGCTGCTACTTTATATTGTTCAAATTAATTTAAATACTGTAGTAATTTCAGATGGACATTCTCAAAATTAACAATACCTAAAATAAAATCACCCATAAATCTGCTGGGTATCAACAGTCACTTAATGAATTCTTCAGAGCACACCACATTCCACTGCTGATTTATACAACGTGAGTAGGCCTCAGGAAATGAACTCAATAAAAATAAAATCCACATTTCTGCAAAGAAACTCTTCGGCCAAGCACACTACAGAGGAAATGTGACCTTAGATAAACTACTTAACCACACAGAGATTTGCTTCCCCAGCTGAAAAATTCCCATGACCTATAATGGAATGTTAACGTCCATGATTGTGCCATACAAGATATTAACTTCAATTTTCCCTAACATCTTCTTGGCTTGCACACTCTTACATAAGCATGCTTTTTAGAATGTGTCACAGCAAAGAACTGGAGACAGCCTCTGGCAAACACTGCTAGGTACAATATACTCAGTTCATCAGTACAAAATGATTCCAGTCTTGCTGAAAACCATGTGAGTTGAAAAAGAGAGTCTTCCCCAGCCTTACCTTCAGATGAGATCTAGCCTCAACCAATATATGAAATTAGGTTTTGTGAGAAAACTCTAAGCAAAGAACCCGGCTAAGCCAAACTCAGATTTCAGTTTCACAAAAACTATGAGATAATAAATGAATCTTATTTTTAGCTACTAAATGGAGGGCAACATTACAGAGCAAAAAAAACTGAGCATGGGCATATACATATATAACCACCACCACATTATCATTGTTTACAAAGCACATACTATGTTGCTAAATTCTATAAAGTGCTTTATCTACTACTCCACTTAATCTTCAATATTAACATTAGAGGAGCCAGCTACTACCATCTTCATTTTAGAGATGATAAAATAGATAAAAATTTCCCAAGATTATACAGGCGGTAACTTGGAGGCACTAGAGAACCTTCCATCTAAACCACAGCCCAAGGCTCCTTCTGGTGATGGGAGGTGTGGACAGGAATAAAACTTTTTAATATAGTCAGAACTAAGAAAAGATTTTCTCTTTCTTTCTTTCCTCATTATTACCAGAGTGGCATATTACCCCATGAGCTTCAGGCCTCCAGGAGTACATTTCTGTAGAAATGTTGGCTCTCCAACATTCTCTCCCTGACTGTTCCAACAAGAGAGCATCTTTGTTCTCTCTTGTTCCTACAAACTGTGCTGATTAAATTCTGTTTGTTCCACTCTCTAATGTGCTGTGACATTCTATACTAAATAAGTAGTTAACACAGGTACAAAGGATTATTACCTTGTAGAAGCACTGAGTCTCAATTCAAAGGAGAGTAACTTGCTATTGTAGGCACACTGGCAGGGTTATGAGAAAATGGATTGGGCATCAAGAAAACTGGTATTGCTGCAAATCAGTTACCAGTTGGATAGGATAAGCCTTTGTTGGAAATTTCTGGTTTCTGTTTATAGATATATTTATCTCCTTTGATACCAGAACACAAATGAGAAGACCCTAGAAATGACAAAGACAAGGAAAGTAACAGTGTAAAATCCTAACACCAGCATGCCTAAAGATGGACTGTCTGCCCTCAGACAGACAGTTCACAATGCAAACCAAGCTTTGACTTCTTCCCTTATAATTCCATGAAGATGGGCAGTCTCAGCCCCAATCCCCATTTTAGAAGTAAGAATAGACTCCATGTTGTCAATCCCAGGAAATCCTGGCTGCAGCAACTTCTTCAAAGATGAACATATATGGTCAAGGGCAGACCAAGTGAAGTCCTCCTTGGAATTCTTGATAGATTAGGGAAAAGGTTTTGTGCTTTCTCTAGACAAGGGGACAAAGTACGCCTTTGCCTGGAAATGAGACAAACCTGGCTGAGGTGTCAGTTGACAGGAAGTCAAACAGAAAAAAAAAAAAAAGGAGAACCGAGACCCTGAAGCTCTGAGTTAAGGCCCTGAATTTGATTCTGCTGGAAAGGAAATACTTTGAACTTCCCAGTTACGTAAATTGGCCTGTTCTCCTTCCTTCTTTTCTTCATTTAAGGGGAGGGGCGTGGTTACATCATAAGCAAAACACTCTGATTGACAGAGATGTAAAATAACCACTGCAACTGGTAACAGACTGATACCTTCCTTTAAAACTCTGCAATGCTAGTGAAATCACTTTTACTATTGTATCTGCTAGACATTCTATTCTTCCCTCTATATTTATTTCTTCGGTTTTCAGTGAATTCTCTCCCAGCAGCCTATACCACATATGTGGATGGTTCATCATATTCCATATTCCAGACACTGGTATTAAAAATGTATTTCTAAGCTCTCCAACTAAAGTCCATGTCCTCCTAAGACAAAAATGAGTTAGTACCAAAAGAAAAACGATCTGTAAGAAAATTATAAGATTTTCCTTTCATTCAAATAAAAACATTTGAAATCAACTTCATTTGGATATGCCCAAGGATAACTTAATTATCAATATGAATTATTTGGACAGAATTTCCACAAACTTCACTCCAGTGTTCTAATTATGTTGATAGCCATTCTCAGCATATTTATTTACAACTGTGCTATTAAATCTAATAAAGAATATTTTATCAACTCTCTCATGGTATCAATTAACACCTCAAATTGTTAAGAGAATATGTTTTGACTTCTTTCATTGATTTGGCTTCTTTCATTGATTATTTTTAAATGCATATTTTTATTAGTTTAAGTAATTGTACAAAGGAATTACCATTCAACAAATCAGTTTATGAATCCAATGTATTTTGGTCAATTCTTTCACTTAAAATTTAAGACTTAACAGGGTGCTAATGGCTCACATCTATAATCTTTGTCACTCAGGAGGCTGAGATTTGAGGTTCATGAATTGAATACAGCCAAAGCAGAAAAGTCCTTGAGATTCTTACCTTCAATTAACCAGCAAAAACGGAGAAGCGAAGTTAGGGCTCAAGAGATAGAGCACCAACGTTAAGGGAAAAGCTCAGGGACAGTGCCCAGGCTCTGGTACTGGCACAAAACCCAAAAGAAAAACAACCAGACCAAAAGTGAAATGAGGAAACCTGGCTCTCTGACCTTCTCCATCTGGGAGAAATATCTGAAGTATCCTTGTCTATTTTGTATTACATGACCCATTCCTTTTCCTCTGATATGGAATAGTATTCAACTAGCACAGCCATAGATTTTCAAAAAGGTGTGTGTGGGGGGGAGGACAGAAAATGAAGCCTGCATCTGATCTTACCAATGATAAATGTTCAAAGTAACATATCAAGTTCAAGATGTCTTTATTCAATCTATTCTTCTGAAGATATGGGGAGTGGGTGGTGGGTGGGGGAAGGGTAATGGGTACCAAGACATGTGAAAGGGTATCAATGTATGTGAATTAATGCACCTTCTATCTGGCAAATATCATGTAACCCTTTTATTAATTACAATAAAAATATATATAAAAAATCATATCACAAGAAATAGGTTCTACGTCTCATAATACGAAGACTTCCTTATTTCAATAATCACATTTCAACTGCTCTTTTTGCCAGAGAAGACCCCAAGGTTTATCTTTGAAGATTCCTCTGCCCTCAGTTGCTATTTTGAAGGTGGCTGAACAGTGTGAAAGACTTGCTTGGCAAGGCATGCACAGACCTGCCAGACAGCAGGAGTGATCCTTTGTGAACTCAGAATGAGTCTTGAAAAGGAGAAATAAATCCTCAAAAAAAAAAAAAAAAAAAAAAAGACCAGAGACTGTGATGTTCATTTCAGAAATCTGTTATCATGGTAAAGGGAATTAGAAAGGTAGTCCTGAAAATAACTATGAGAGGATCAACTGCCTCAGTACAAAACTAGTCTTATTGTTCACAGTTTAATAGAAGATAGGTGGAAAAAAAATCAGCTTTTTAAAAACCAGAGCATGCTCCCTGGCATTTGTTCCCAGCCTGGATTTCTCATTTCTCTGCAATGAATCTTAATGGGTTCTACTGTCCCACTTTTTTCAAGTTCATTTCTCTCAATGTGAAATATATACCTTTGTACATGTGCAATTACGCTCCCAATGTTTGGATTTGGTTTTATATTTGATGAGAAATGAGTTTGGAGGTGACAGAAGAGAGAAGTATGCTTGACTGGTTAACATGGAAATGTTACAATACACAAAAACTGTTACTTATTGATTGCAGGAAAAAAGCTCATTCATTGAAACCTTCAAAAACATGCCTTTGTTTCATTAAAAAAGATAAACAAATGTACATTAAAAAATGAGTGGTTTAAAAATAGTAGACTGCTTTTTTCTCAGCAATTTTATTTTCTATTTGGTAATGAAATATGAAATTTATCTATTAAGCAAATTAATATGTTTAAAAGCAAATCTGAAAGAATTAACAATGCAGTTTGGATACGGAATGCATTTAGGATTTGCCTGGGATTAAAACATGAAGGAGAACTACACTAAATTGTAATTCACTATTATAAACCAACATAATAAAATTTTATTTATGTGAATAAAACAATCTATAAATAAAATTGAAAAATAATTTGAGTCCACATTTGATTGTCTTCCAATTAATTTTGCTTTTACTTGCTCTATGTAAATATGTATAAATGTTTAAGACTATCCCATTATTATTTTAAGATATACATGAATCCATATAAAATACCATATAGTGTATAATAACAAGCTAGGCACATATTAATATACATAGGCATAATGCAATCAAAAGTTTTATCTATACTTATCCTTTCCTAGGAAGAATACAAATTTGGTTGGGGGGGCATGTTTCTTTCTTTAATTACTGACACTGTAGCACTTAATGTCATCTAAGACAAGACACTGGTAATGAAAGAAAAAAATGACTTGAAGATTGTTGCAGTGGCTTACATTGTTAATCCTAGCAAGTAGAAAGGCTGAGATCCAAGTATCACTATTCAAAACCAGACAGAAAAGTCCCTAAGATTCTTATCACAAATTACCAGTAAAAATCTGGAAGTGGAGACATGGTTCAAATGATAGAGTGCTGCCAAGAAAAAAAAAAATCTGATTTCAAAAGCCTAGTACCAGCACAAAAGAGCAAAAAACAAACACAAAAAAAGAAAAAAATATCTGAATTCCTTTCTCCATATAAGACAGAAGAAAGAAAGAAAAAGAGAGGGGTGGAAGGAAGAAAGGGAGGGAGGGAAGGGAAGGCAGGGGAGGGGAGGAGGAAAGGAGGAAAGGGGGAAGAAGGGAAGGAAGGAAGGAAGGAAGGAAGGAAGGAAGGAAGGAAGGAAGGAAGGAAGGAAGGGAGGGAGGGAGGGAGGGAGGGAGGGAGGGAGGGAGGGAGGAGAGGGAGGGAGGAGAGGGAGGGAGGAGAGGGAGGGAGGGAGGAGAGGGAGGGAGGAAGGAGAGGGAGAGGGGAAGAAAGAGGTGGGGAAAGCTGGGCACTGGTGAAGGGTGGCTCACCCCTGTAATCCTAGCTACTTTGGAGTTTGAGATCTGAGGACCACAGTGAACTGTGGTAAGAAGAGCCTGGGTACCAAGACATGTGAAAGGGTATCAATGTATGTGAATTAATGCACCTTCTATCTGGCAAATATCATGTAACCCTTTTACTAATTACAATAAAAAAAATTAAAAAAATTAAAAAAAATTAAAAAAAAAGAAGAGCCTGGGTAAGAAAGTCCATGAGACTTTTATCTCCAATTAATCACCAAAAATCCAGGAGTGGAGATGTGGCTCCAATTGTAGAATTCTAGCCTTGAGCACAAGGCCTTGGGAACACCACCCAGGCTATGAGTTCAAAGCCAGGTCCAGCCCACACATACCACAAACACACAACACACACACACACACACACACACACACACACACACACACACACACACGGAAATAGATAAATTTATTAATCTTATCTATTCAAAAGAGGAAGATGCTTCTTGCTAAGAAATGGTTAAGATGACTCCTTGGTGAGTAAGAACTCAGCCTTTGTAGGTCACCAGTATCTCTCTTAATCAAAGAGATAAAGCACAAGTGAATCATGAGCTCTCAGAAGGAATTCATCAATTTAACTATATTCTGCTCATTTACTATTCAAGGTTACCACAGATCATGTGTGTATCTTTATCTCAGAAAGGGAGTGAGCTATCTCAACATTTCTCATCAATCCATCTAATCTGTAAGCAGCACAACACCCAACAATATATTCAATGTTCTGAATCTAGTGACTGAGGACTTCAATAGGGGATGCTAGGAGATCCACAAATATAAGATTTTTTTTGCATAAGTCTAAAAACATACATTCAGTAAAAAGAACACACACCATGGCATACTGGAAATAAATCTCAAACTTGGATAGAAGGAATTTTTTTAAGCTCAGTCAGTATTAAAATTTAATTGGTAACTTTGACCTTGAGTGCCATTTTAGGTGAAAAATATTATACCAGTGCTTGGATTTTTCTTGAGATTTATGATCTCATGTTCTTGAAAAAGGCCTAGCACCTCTGTGTTCCTGAAATAATTGATCTGTCTGTTACAAGTGTTGTTTCCCTGATCCCAACATCTGTCTCGGAAAACAAGTGCAATCTGATGAAAATACCCTGCTCTATTTAAGCAATTCAGAGGAGCTACCAGAATATGCAGCTAGCACATTATTTTACTTTTAGAAGCAGTCTAGACTATAAGTTGATATGTTGCTTAGTACACAACAGAGGATAAGAAAAAGAAATAAAGAGAAAAGCCATTTTCAAATGTTGTCTGTAAAGAACCATTACTAATAAAGAGAATTTTAAATGCATTAACAAGCCATATATATAAGACAGTGCTATGGGTATCATCATTTTTGGATTAAAAAAGAAATGTACAATATATATTCAACCTTGGGGCTATTTCTTTATTGTAATTATAAGCATCAATTCTCTAAAAAATGGAAAAAACATCAACTATCAATGTTCAGTCTATTGGTAAAGATAAGTAAGAGATTATCAAAGCTACTAGATAAGCAGGGAATAGAGAAAGATTTGAAAATGATTGTGATTATTAATTTCTTGCTTCAATGGAAACAGCATGAAATACATCAAGTTATGTTTACAATGATGCAATTGGCAAATGACATAGATTCTCTACATGGAAGATGATCAATGTGACATAGTATGTTCTGATACAAATTAATTAATTAATGGAATAAATACTGTCACTTAGCATTTCCTTGGATACTTTCAAAAGTACTCTATCTGCATTACCGCATGGAATGTTCATAAGAACTTTGTAAGGTAGATACAGTTATTTGTCCATTTTTTACAAATAAGAAAAGGACAGTACATGGAAAGAAAGCAATCTGACCAAGGTCAATCAGCAAATAAATAGTCAATCCAAAGCCCAGGCAATGTAGATCCATTAGTCCATCAGCAAGAAGAATAACATCTTAAAAACCCAGTACAGGAAACAATACCTCATCACCACCAACTCAAATGTAGTAAGTCTTTACTTCCAACATTAAGTTGGAAGTATTAAGTTCTAGCATTAAGTTCTCTTCAATATAAAAGGTCTATGAAAAGACACACAATTTACCTTCGTGCATGACTCTGAAATTTGAACCTAATGAAGTGGTTACACCTGGATCCACAAACCAATTATTTGTTTTTCCTATAAGCCATGCTAGAAGGAAGGTCTGGAAAGTAGTCGGGGTGTTAGTGCTTGGAGATGCAAACTAAATTAGTTAGAAAAGGGGTATAAAAAAACAAAAAAATCAACAGACTTTTCATAGTAAACCAGAATGTTCCTGGAAGCAATTCTGAAGCCCCAACTTTGAAATCTCTTGTTTCAACAACTTGGATAAAACACACCTCACCACTGTGGAAATTTGTGACCAACAGCCACGTTAGGATGCACTCAAGACAGACACCAGGCAAGGAGTAACTCTGAACAAAGAAGCAGGCCACCTGGCCGGCTATAAGAAGCAGGGAGGTAAAAAAATCAAACAAAACACATAATTCAAGGCCAAATCCAAAGCTACCTCATGGAAGAAAAGGGAAGTGTCACCTCACCAGGTTTCTTTTAAGGTGGGAAAAAATGAGAAATATACGTAGACACAATTATCATAACAGAAAACTATTCTACACAATTTTTACAAACACAACATACAAGAGTACTACTTTCATGTTTGCAAATTTAGTCTTTATGAAGTTTGAGAAATCTGTGGACAAATACAAATACCAGTAGACTTATATCTATAGCAAGCCATCCCCTTTGGGTTAAAATTGTATAAATTCATTTTATGATTGGTCAATCTGGCCCTATTTACAATCTGAATTCAGTGTATTTTTCCCTCCCAGAATCTAAGATCCTCGAAGATTCTGATTATAAAGTAAATTGTTAAGAGTTAATTGTGTTTCTACTGGCACACTATGCACAGAGAAGTTTACTTCTCTGGAGAGAAACAGACTACATAAAGCTACCCATAGAAGAAAGAAATTTAAAAATAACATTTGTAAAGGTCAAATGGCATGCTGAAATAGAAATACAACACCTACACACACACACACACACACACACACACACACACACTCCTATGTTCACAGCCATATACTCCTACTAAATAGAAACCACCTCAACAGGTTATCACTGAATTCTCTGCAAAGTGTCTTGCCTTGAGAAAATCAGGTTATTAAACAGCAAACCAGAACCCTCTGTTTTAATGGCTTCTTTTTTTCTCTCTCTCCTGTAGTTAAAAGATGTAAACTGATCTCAGAATATAAGTGAAGCAATTTCTTGCCAGAGGCAACAATGCTTCTATATAAACCTCAGACAGCTCAGAAACTAGCTGGACTCACCATGGGTGTGGTTTTAGTTAAAAGCTATTATGCTTTGAAAACTAAACTTTACAAAGAGGGAAACACTTCTTATGGACAGCAAACAAAACAAAGCACACAATCCACCTTACTCTCCAGATACGGTGCCCTGTGATTTACTCAGGAGAGTTTGTCTGTCTGGCCTTTATACTGGTGAATACTTTTTTACCTACAAGTGTAAGACGATCAGATACAGAACAAAATATTCACTCATTAAACCATGGAAGGCATTGCTTAATGGCTGGGGGAAAAAAAAAGAAGTATTATGGTAGCATAATGATAGGGCAAAGCTCACAAAGTTAAATAGAAAAAAAAACTGAATGTTTACTACAGGTGAATCATTAGTCTCAAAATGGCACTTGTTCACAAAGTCTTAAGAGTTATGCTTCTGTTACTAAATCCTATATTTAATAAATAGATACATACGTATATAGTTATACATATATATGTATATACACATATATACATATAGAATAAAGAGGGTACCCATTATATGCTTTGCCCTTAAAAACACTAATTTATAAATGTCATTTTGCTAGCTGATTTTCTTACATAATTAAAATTGAGCAAGGAGAAAGTGCTGTTCAGGAAGCAGATGAGCAGCTCAACTGCTGACTGTGGAAACAATGTGGAACTGGAGGTTACTCAACATGTGAATGATTTACACTTCAGACCTTTACCTCCTGGTCACCCATTGTATACCAAACTGTAAAGGAGCAAAGGACAAACTGTCACAGTGGCTTTTCTATAGCAATTTTTGTATGCCTTCAGTCACTTCACTGAAGTCATTACGAGATGTACTACAGTCAGAGACACACCTGGGTCCACAGGTCTCGGAGCCCTTCGGAGTCCATTGGTCCGTTTCTGTGCAAAAAGGGCAACAAAACAAAAATAAAGATGTGTTGGTGACTTAGCATTATGAAATCATATATATATTGCCTCTGAAACACTGGAAGCCCAATCAACCTGATTTTTTTCCCAATGAAAAGCATGGATAAATTTGAAACAACAAAAAAAACTTTTAACTTTTACTTTTGTAAGTTAATTGCATTAGTCCTCTAAGATGTCTTCCCCATGAATATCCTGACATTTGTCAGTCATTGATATAACATGAAGAAAGAGAAATATTTTCCTACCAACTCTACTAATATTGTCACACAATTTAAAAATAATGTTTTTGGCCAGTTCTGGGCTTGGGCTCAGGGTCTGAGCACTGTCCTTGGGTTTTCTCAAGGTTAGAGCTCTACCACTTGAGCCTCAGCACCACTTCTGGCTTTTTTCTATGTATGTGGTATAGAGGAATTGAACCCAGGTCTTTGTGCATGCTAGGCAAGTGCTCTACCACTAGGCCAAACTCCTGGCCTAAAAAGAATTTTTTAAAAAGTTCACAGTGACTATAGTTAAAAGGACAAAGGCAGACGGTCATTGTTGGTCAGAAAATGGACCTGGCTACCATTATAAGCAACTGCCTTAAACTGGCCCTGAACTCAGCTGTGTTTGTGGACTCTGATAGACCAAGGACTGAAGGTCTTTCAAAGCAAAATATTAGAGCTCTGATGACAGTACACACCAAGGTGGGAATGGTGTTTTCATTATGGATAAATTATATTTGGGAAAACAAAAACTATTTTTAAACAGTTTGTTAACTCAGCCTCCAGAGTAGCTAGAATTACAGAGGCCCAACTATGAATCTTCATACAGAAAAAAAGGCAGAAGAAGATCTGTATATTCTATGTTTTACACATAAGACAAAGAACAAGAGATGTAAAAAAATGTTTGAAAATACACAATTATACATTTGATTTCACAAGCATTAAATTCATCACCATCTAATAACTATGACAATCTCTGAGAAGAGCTCAACTGTTTTTACTTTTTTATCATTACAACTGAATGAGAAGCTGAGTGTGGGCTGCTCTCATGACTCACATTTTCACCAAAGCAATTTTCTTTTTTTTTTTTTTTATGTTGGGGTTTGTGCCTAGGCAGGTGGAGCCTGGTTGCACTGATAGCACACCTAGACTTTGTTTATGAGCCATGAGTTCTTTTGAGGATTGTAAAAACAGAGGTTTTTCAGGCTTCCAGAAGGGCCTAGAAACCATATCTAGCAGATTTCCTGGGTTCTCAGATGAGAGCCAATTGAAAAAATTTTAGAAATGTAACTTGTTTTTAGCCGAACTACTTTCAAAAGGGATTTGTAAGAGACTATTAGGATCATTAAAATCAGCATTGAAGTCCTGTTGAGCAAGACAGATAGCTTGACTACAAACTGTAATAAAAGAGTCTAGTGAGGGAGAGAAAAACATTGTTGCTCAGAGCTTCTAGGTGGCTGAGCCAGAGATAGGGGAATCCTGACAGTTACATAAAATGAAAACTCCTTTCAAAGGAAAAAATAAAACACAATTCTTTTCTACCTGGAATTTCACAAAACCTTTTGGACCTCTCCATATTGAACACAACTGACACTATTTTTCAACACGAAAGTAAATAATGACAGCTAGCTTTCCTCTATTTATTTGCCACATATCCCACAACCTTCCTAATGTTTGATAAATAGAAAGTCTTTCTGCTGATGGTATGTACTTTTTAAAAATATCAAATGCTGCCGGGCATGGTGGCTCACTTCTATAGTCCTAGCTAATTAAGAGGCTGAGATCTCAGTTCAAAGTCAGCATAGGCACTGCAGACCGTAAGACTCTTATCTCCAATTAACCACTAGAAAACCAGAAGTGGAGCTGTGGCTCAAGGGGTAGGGTGGTAGCCTTGAGCTGAAAAGCTCAAGGGCAGTGCCTAGGCGCAAAGTCCAAGCCCCACGATGGACCAAAAAAAAAAAAAAAAAAAGAAAAGAAAACAAATGCCATGGGAGGTAAGAAAGGAATTGAACCTGTTGCTGAGTCCTAGAATTCCTTCATCAGTACTGGCTTGAAAGAAAAAAATAAATAAATGTGAAGAGAAGAATCTGAGTTCAAGAGCACACTGAAAGGCCTGGGGTAGAAGACTGAAAATTGGTAATGTCAAGAAAATCGAATATTTTTAGGTTTTATCATCTGTATTGCATGGATATCAATGGTACTATTTTTTTAGGTCCACTGGTGAGAACTCAGTGAGCTCATTCATGTTAAGTACATGGAATAGTTCTTGTCAATTGGCAAGGATTTTTTTCTTATATTTTTATTGTAATTAATAGAAGGGTTACATTATATTCACCAGATAGAAGGTGCATTACTTCACATACATTGATACCCTTTCTCATGTCATGGTCCCCATCCTCCTCCGCCCCCCCCCACCCCGCCGCTCATGTTGTTTCCCCCCCTTCCCTATCCAATTTCAAATAACCCATCAAGCATATACACAATATATCAGATAACAAAGTAAAATAGTGTAACAATATGAGATAACCAAGGGACAAGACAGCAACAGAGATGAGAGATAACATAGTACATTAAGGACAACAATCACTCATTATATAGCTTTTGTTTCTATATCCTGGAGGTCCTTTCATTTAGCATCATACTATCTGTTGGCAAGGATTTTAAAATGATAGCTTCTAATTACTACCATTACTATTAATTTCATCGGATTTTAAATGTTTCAATTCATACCAAAGACAAATGCTTCTTCTAGATTATTGTTGTCCTGTTTGTTGCTGCTGTTGTTTGGCGGTACTTTTGCTTGTTTGCATTTAGGACTTGATCTTACTATTTTGCCCAGGCTGGTCTTGAACAGAAAAAAACTGTCTGTCTCAGCTGGGATTATAGCCAGATACCAATGCCACAGGCCTGCCTGTTTGTGTTTGCAGTGTTCCTTGTGAAAAGCTGTTGCAACTCAGCCATTCTGAAGACAGAAACTTTTCTACAGAAAAAGGCAGACAGTGGAATAAAGTATGTAGTGAATAGGATAGAAAAGGAAGGAAAACAAGAAGAGGGGAGGTGTGGGGAGAGGGAAATGGGGACCAAAACATGAGAAAGGGTAGCAATGATTGTTAAGTAATACACCTTCTATCTGGCGAATATAATATAACCCTTCTATTAATTACAATAAAAAGTAAGATAAATAAAAATGTATGTAGTGAACAAGATTTTTAAAATAGAAAAATTTTAAAATGGGACACATACAGTTTAGCTATTTAGCTTATTTGGGTAATTTGGGATGTATTTACTTTAAAAGCACCTAGAATGTCTCTGTCTTATTAAAAATGTTTCTAATCACCATTAAGTAGTTATACAAGGGAGTAGCCATTAACAAAGCAGTTTATGAATGCAATGCATCTTGATCAATCTCCCCCCTTTCAACATTCTCACCTATCCCTCACCTGCCCACCCCTTCCCTCACTCTTCTTAATTGTCTTGATTTCATCCTCCCTCTCTTCTCCCTTCATTTATCTACCCTTCTCCCCTTCAAACCCCCTGCCCCCATTACCAGCTGCCTTGTGTTTATTTTGTTGAACTTTGACTTTGTTTTTCTAAAGAATTACACTATTTGAGTTTGAAATGTGTTTTTTTGTTTTTAAAGAAAAATACAGTTTAGCTTTTCTAAAGAATTACATTATTTGAGTTTGAATTGTGGTTTTTTTGTTTTTAAAGAAAAATACAGTTTATTTCAGGCTTACAGTAACTTTCAGAGCACTGTGATAGTCCATTCACCTGTTTGTCTGTCTTTTGAAATGTGTTTTGAATAGCAATTTTATCATATAAAATTCAACTGTTATCCTGTCACTATTCTCAAAACATGGGAAAGAAGAGAAAAGGTGAAAAGGAACTCTGGGAAATCCTCAATCTCTTTAGATCTACTAAGGGGTGGGGGAAGACCACCCTTAACTCTATAAGCACTAGCAATATTTCTTACTTCAATATTACCTTGTCTTTGTCTTTAACAAAATACTTTTCTTGTCCCATAATCTCTCTGTCTTTTCTTTTCTCTTTGGGGAAATAAACTAATTCTCTCTGCTGATTTTTACCAATAAAACAAGCAAAGCTCCATTTGTTACATGGAAGCTGGCTTTCTTCCCTCTGTTCTCAACAGCACTGGAGACTGGATTACAAATAGCTGAACAGATTCATAATGATAAACTCACATCTTAGAGACAGGGGGAGGTATATAGAGAGCTATAGTGAATGTTAGATGAAAATGTTCAGGAATGATTGTAGAGACCTATGGATCCTGGGGCTATTAAAAACTCACCTACTCTGAGGAAGTCATGTAAATAAAATAAGATTCACAATCGTAGGTATTGAAAAGGAAACAAAAGAGAACTCTAAACCAGTACAAAGTAAGAAAGAAGGTCTTCCAAAGAAGGAAAAAAAAGAAAATCACCTTCTTAATATTCTTTGCTGTACATTTTTCTTAAATCAACCAAGATTTCCAAGTAGATTTATGAGAATTTTTCACTCAAAGTAGACATTAGTAGTATAGTCACACATTAAATACAATTATACTTGTTATGTGAGAGAGAAAAAAGCCATCTCTGAAAATGCTGCTACATTTAAAAAATCAATGTGAGAATTAATTCATTAATAAGCTTATATAAAAGTTTTGAGTTTAAAAGTGCCTTGGAGAATTTAATAATGTGAAAAATTATTAACCACTTCTTATTAGCACACTTCATTTCTGTAAATGCACCTACTTCATTGCACATTGCCTCATTGACAGAAAATAAAATAGTTTACTTAGGAAAAAATACATATATCTAATAGGATAAATGTTAAATAATACTAAGTCAAAGTTCAAAGCTCAACAATTTCAGACCAGGTATGAGGGGAAGTCAGAAGGGGCTGCTCTGACAAGACTATTTTGCTAAAACAATCATGACAGCACAGATTTTTTTTTAAAGTTTCATTTGAAAACACTAAAAGAAATTGTGATTAAGTTATTAGACTAAAATAACTCATATGTCCTGTTGAGTTTTTTTTTAATATTTTGCCTTGTTACTATTTCTTCATCTAGCTCTGGAATATAAAATACACTTGACTTATACATTGAATAGCTATGTCTAATGCATTGTACTCATAAATCAATATGTTAAATTGAAATCACTTTGAACAACTACTTAAAGATATAAAAAGGGGGGGAAAAAGAAGAGCTGTGCCTTACATGAAGTTATTTGTATCAGGTTTTTAAGCCCCTATATATGTAACTTAAGTTCTATGCCTCCTCCCGAAATAGAAAAAAGTGTCCCATATGACATCTTGCTATACTTTCATTATTTTTACCAACTATATAAATGCAAACTTATTATACATATAAAAAGAACATAATTAGATATCACTTCCATGGAGTTTTGCTTTTTATTTTTTAGTGCTGGGGATTTAAAGAAGAATAATTGGTACACATTAAATGATATTTTTGTCATCCTTTTAATCAGAAACTTTCAGATTGTTGTATTGTTGCTACATATTACTAAATACACATATTTTGTATTTTATTTTCCAATACAATTTTTTCCCAAGCAGTTTTTGCTAAGGGAATTTTGAGGTATCGGGTTTAAAAACATTGTCACTTTTGAGTGATAGTCAGTGGAACGGTGTCTAAGTAAGTTTATTCCAAAAGGTAACAGGGATTGCATACTTCTAAGTCTTTACATGTTAAAATGTGTTCAAACAGACATGTTACCAGATCTTGATTTGAGTGACAGGATATGATGCTAACCATGTTTACACTCAAATGGAAAGCTGCTAGAAATGTGAACCAATGTCCTAGAAGCAACAATGTGAGACTTGTCAGTACAGGCGAATGCTGGGTATGGGTATGAGATTTCAGGACAAAAGACAAGTCTACCAATTTCCTGCACTGGTGACCATTGTTCCTTCCCACAAAAAGTTCTATTTCACACACACACAATCGAAATACCTACATTTGCCATCAACCTAAAATTTCTAAACTAAAACTGAAAATTCCTCTGCCTTCACTCAAGCATGCCATGGAAGATTTCTCCCTCTATTCGATCTCTCCGAGTCATTTTACATAGCACATGGAACATTGTAAAGGTGCAAGCCAGCTTAGGTTAGCAAACAACCTGGAATGCAAAGCTTATATACAACCAAAGATAAATGTCAAGCTTACCTCTGATGGTTTCAGCGGCCCTGGTTCTGAAACAAATGTAAAAATTGGCATTGTCAGTACAAAGTGATTTGGGTTGGTTAGACAGCAAGCTCAGCCCGTCCTCTGCAGTGTGGTAAAGCACTACGGATTTGTTTTTGTAACTGCTACCTGTAATATATTTCCAGGGTCCCTCAGGCTGGGCTAGTAATTGTTTTGCAACTTGGGTTCTCTTACCTTATTGGCTTGTCAGCAGCATGACTCATAGTTCTAAATGACTTCTAGGTTAAACTTAACTTTTTCAATTGTACATTAAGCAATGTCAATGCAACCAAGTAAAACTCCTTAAGACCAGAACTTGAACTAGATTGCTGTGCAAGATACTTAGCTGCAAACTTTTCTTTCTGTGCATCTTATTTTAAGAATAAAAACACACAAAGTAGCAAAGGTTTTGCACTATTTTTGCCAACTGCAAACTTAAATCCGTGAAGCATTCCATATGAAGTTTTCCAGAAAGTGGCTTTCTATTCAACAATTGTCATTTCATTTTGAAAACCAAACAAAAACAAAACAAGAGGTTTTCTGGGTTTTTTTTCTTTTTTGGTCCTAGGGGGTCAAACCCAAGACCCCAAGATGTTGCACTTGCTAGGCAAGTACTTTCACACTGAGCTACATACCAGTCCCCAAACTAGCTTGACTTAAAAGGTAGAAATAAAACCTATAGTCAAGATTATCTTCGATCCAACACTAGTTTTCCTGACATCCTTAAGTTTACTTCTTTATAAGCAGGGCAACTTCTCAACTCCATTTCCTTTCCTGAAATTGCCTGATGATTCTAAATGGTTCTGGGAGGGTAGATCTTCAAGAGAGAAACTGTGGTTGGACTGCAAAGGATCCCTCAGAGTTCCGAGTGCACACTACATATAGAAAACTAGTGGGCAGATGTGTGTGTGTGTGTGTGTGTGTGTGTGTGTGTGTGTGTGTATCTACCTTGCCCCATATCTAGGAGCACCTAGATGTGTTATAAACTCCCTCAAAGTGGAAAGCCTTCACAGCGGTGTGCCCACACCCAGACCAACATCTGTGACAGAATGGCCCTCCAGGCAAAGATTGAAGAGAAGAGGCAGCTGAAGGAGAGGACAGGAGAGCAGGGGCGGGTCTAAATGAGAGTTCTGTAGGGTGTTTCTCTAAACAGCTCTAAGCAGCCCTGAGGCCAGAGTTCAGGGAAAACACCTACCAGAACACCTGAGAGCTGCCAGATTGCTTTCTGCAGGTGGATTGCCTGGGACATTAGAACTGGATGCTGGTTTAGCTTTTTTTTCTTTTTTCCTTTCCTTTTCATTTTTTTTCCTTTAAAAAAAAAACCACTAATGCAGATGGAAAACTTGGGAGCAGTGAGTCTGTATCCCTTTGGCCATTTTAAATCCCATGCCCCTGGCTCTCTAAGGTGACCATCTTGGATGGAATTGCTGCCCCAGTCCTGAAATCAGCACATTAGCACATTGAAAACAGTATTCC